>NC_140181.1:6987522-7003208 GCF_963971535.1 Notolepis coatsorum | reverse complement strand
GAGGAGGAGGAGGAGGAGGAGGAGAAGAGGATGAGAGGGAGAGATGAAATGTGTTGGAGGAGGAGGAGGAGGAGGAGGAGGAGAAGAGGATGAGAGGGAGAGATGAAATGTGTTGGAGGAGGAGGAGGAGGAGAAGAGGATGAGAGGGAGAGATGAAATGTGTTGGAGGAGGAGGAGGAGGAGGAGGAGGAGAAGAGGATGAGAGGGAGAGATGAAATGTGTTGGAGGAGGAGGAGGAGGAGAAGAGGATGAGAGGGAGATATGAAATGTGTTAGAGGAGAGGAGGAGGAGGATGAGAGGGAGATATGAAATGTGTTAGAGGAGAGGAGGAGGAGGAGGATGAGAGGGAGAGGGAGAGAAGAAATGTGGTGGAGGAGGAGAGGAGAGGAGGAGGAGGAGAGGGAGATATGAAATGTGTTAGAGGAGAGGATGAGGAGGAGGGTGAGAGGGAGAGATGAAGGAATATTATCAGCAGATCAGTCTCATTCACAGACAGGAGGGGAGAAGAGAAAGATGAAAGGCCTGGTGAAGCAATGGGATAACGAGACACACTCTCCTGTGTGTGTGTGTGTGTGTGTGTGTGTGTGTGTACAGTATGTATGTGTGTGTGTCCCTGTGTCTGTATGTTTGTGTGTGTGTGTGTGTGTGTGTGTGTGTGTCTCTCTCTTTGCCTGTGTGTAAGCGTGCCTATGTGTATGTGTGTGTGTGCCTGTATATGTGTGTATGTGTGTGTCAGATTAACGCCCAGCCATCACGGTTGCAGTTAATCCCGGAAGAGCCATGCTTTCCCTTATTACTATTCACATGTATTATTCCCCCCCCCCCCCCCCCCCCCCCCCCCCCCCACTGCTGTCGTCCTCACACCCATACTCCTGGGAACACCTATTACACACGTCCTCATCTCGGCACACGCCACCATCACGTCCGCTCTGTATCGGGGATTAGTTACGGTTCACTGCCTCTGAGGTGCTGCTATTCTTGGAGTTCAAAAAGGGAGAGACGGTAGGCTACAGCGTGAGGTAATTCCATCGATGATAAATTAGTGGACGTTTGTAATTGCACTTCAGGGGTATTTCAGAGGCCAATGTGCTCCCTTAAAAAGGTTATAAAAAGGTAACCTTCTGTAGTGTGGTAGTGAAAGGGTTAACCTTCTGTAGTGTGGTAGTGAAAGGGTTAACCTTCTGTAGTGGGGTAGTGAAAGGGTTAACCGTCTGTAGTGTGGTAGTGAAAGGGTTAACCTTCTGTAGTGTGGTAGTGAAAGGGTTAACCTTCTGTAGTGTGGTAGTGAAAGGTTAACCTCTGTAGTGGGGTAGTGAAAGGGTTAACCTTCTGTAGTGGGGTAGTGAAAGGGTTAACCTTCTGTAGTGGGGTAGTGAAAGGTTAACCTTCTGTAGTGTGGTAGTGAAAGGGTTAACCGTCTGTAGTGTGGTTGTGAAAGGTTAACCTTCTGTAGTGTGGTAGTGAAAGGGTTAACCTTCTGTAGTATAAAATAATAAAATTATACCAATACACCACACCATGCCACACACTGGTACCAATACACCACACCATGCCACACACTGGTACCAATACACCACACCATGCCACACACTGGTACCAATACACCGCACCATGCCACACACTGGTACCAATACACCACACCATGCCACACACTGGTACCAATACACCACACCATGCCACACACACTGGTACCAATACACCACACCATGCCACACACTGGTACCAATACACCACACCATGCCACACACTGGTACCAATACACCACACCATGCCACACACTGGTACCAATACACCACACCATGCCACACACTGGTACCAATACACCACACCATGCCACACACTGGTACCAATACACCACACCATGCCACACACTGGTACCAATACACCACACCATGCCACACACTGGTACCAATACACCACACCATGCCACACACTGGTACCAATACACCACACCATGCCACACACTGGTACCAATACACCGCACCATGCCACACACACTGGTACCAATACACCACACCATGCCACCTGTACCAATACACCACGCCATGCCACACACACTGGTACCAATACACCACACCATGCCACACACTGGTACCAATACACCACACCATGCCACACACTGGTACCAATACACCACACCATGCCACACACCGCCAATAGGGGCAGAGATGGCGCCAACGGGAGTTTCTCTACTCATTACGCCATGATGGAGGTGACACAGACCGTCTCAATGACACCCATTTATCTTCCTTTTTTCTCACTTTTTTGATTATTATACTTTTTTTGAGGACATACAAATCAAAGTATATGTATGCATATATGCATTATTGTATTGTCATTGTCCACATAGAACAGATAACAACATTAAACAGAAGGGGGAACAAAAATTATCCCATTTATCTTCCTGACGGGAGAGCTGCTTCTCTCTCTCTCTCTCTCTCTCTCTCTCTCTCTCTCTCTCTCTCTCTCTCTCTCTCTCTCTCTCTCTCTCTCTCTCTCTCTCTGCCCCTCTCTCTGCCCCTCTCTCTCTCTCTCTCTCTCTCTGCCCCCCTCCCTCTCTTTCTCTCCTCGCTCATATTCCTCCTCGCTCAAGGTCATGTTTTTCGGGGGAAGTTAGCGTGTCTGTGGTGAATGTTAATGTGTGTAAGAGAGCTGCTGAGTCACTGCTGGAGGGTAAGAGAGCTGCTGAGTCACTGCTGGAGGGTAAGAGAGCTGCTGAGTCACTGCTGGAGGGTAAGAGAGCTGCTGAGTCACTGCTGGAGGGTAAGAGAGCTGCTGAGTCACTGCTGGAGGGTAAGAGAGCTGCTGAGTCACTGCTGGAGGGTAAGAGAGCTGCCGAGTCACTGCTGGAGGGTAAGAGAGCTGCTGAGTCACTGCTGAGGCGCATTGCGCTGTGAAGCCATGGCGGGCCGGACCGGTGTGTCCCACAGCGTGGGTTTGTGCAAGGAGACGGTACCAGTGTTAATTTTGGCAGCTATTTTAATTTTAGTTTTAGTCTTAGTCATGTGTCAAATGCTCCTTTTTTGTTTTCATCATATTTAGTCACTTCATTTATTTTTCATTTTAGTCTTAGTCGTTTTAGTCAACTACAGGTCTGAGCATTTTAGTCCTAGTCAGTTTTAGTCTCGATTTTGTCTTTTTTGTTTTAGTCTAGATTTAGTCAGGGGAAAAAAGCTTCGTTGACGACCATATTTAGTCATCATTTTCGTTGACAAAATTAACACTGGACGGTACAACATCTTCACCCCAAGAAGAAACACTTCTAACATTCTGTAGTGTGGTAGTGAAAGGGTTAACCTTCTGTAGTGTGGTAGTGAAAGGTTAACCTTCTGTAGTGTGGTAGTGAAAGGTTAACCTTCTGTAGTGTGGTAGTGAAGGGTTAACCTTCTGTAGTGTGGTAGTGAAAGGGTTAACCTTCTATAGTGTGGTAGTGAAAGGTTAACCTTCTGTAGTGTGGTAGTGAAAGGGTTAACCTTCTGTAGTGTGGTAGTGAAAGGTTAACCTTCTGTAGTGTGGTAGTGAAGGGTTAACCTTCTGTAGTGTGGTAGTGAAAGGTTAACGTTCTGTAGTGTGGTAGTGAAAGGGTTAACCTTCTGTAGTGTGGTAGTGAAAGGTTAACCTTCTGTAGTGTGGTAGTGAAAGGTTAACCTTCTGTAGTGTGGTAGTGAAAGGTTAACCTTCTGTAGTGTGGTAGTGAAAGGTTAACCTTCTGTAGTGTGGTAGTGAAAGGTTAACCTTCTGTAGTGTGGTAGTGAAAGGTTAACCTTCTGTAGTGTGGTAGTGAAAGGTTGACCTTCTGTAGTGTGGTAGTGAAAGGTTAACCTTCTGTAGTGTGGTAGTGAAAGGTAACCTTCTGTAGTGTGGTAGTGAAAGGTTAACCTTCTGTAGTGTGGTAGTGAAAGGGTTAACCTTCTGTAGTGTGGTAGTGAAAGGTAACCTTCTGTAGTGTGGTAGTGAAAGGGTTAACCTTCTGTAGTGTGGTAGTGAAAGGTTAACCTTCTGTAGTGTGGTAGTGAAAGGTTAACCTTCTGTAGTGTGGTAGTGAAAGGTTAACCTTCTGTAGTGTGGTAGTGAAAGCGGGGGCCCATATGTGAAAAAACGCAGAATGAATTGAAGTCTATGAGAAATACTACTTCTAACTGTGTACTAACTGTGTAGTGTGGTAGTGAAACGGTTAACTTTCTGTAGTGTGGTAGTGAAAGGGCTAACCCTTTGTAGTGTGGTAGTGAAAGGGTTAAACCTTTGTATTGTTGTGGTAGTGAAAGGTTAACCCTCTGTAGCGTGGTAGTGAAAGGGTTAACCTTATGTAGTGTCATAGTTAAAGGGTTAACCTTCTGTAGTGTGGAAGATGTGGAGAGAGGAGAGGAGGAAGTAAGAAAGGAGAGAAGAGAGAGGAGAGGAGGAAGTAAGAAAGGAGGAGGTGTATAGAAGAGAGGAGAGGAGAGAAGAGAAAGAGGAGGAGGAGAAGAGGAGAGAGGAGATGGCTAGAGTCTCTTTGGATGAAAGCGTCAGCTAAATTACTAAATGTAAATGTAATTGTAGAGAGAACAACGTGTGCTGTAACTAACAGACCTGCACAGTAACAATGATACACACTGACAGAGAGAGAGAGAGAGGGAGATAGAGAGAGAGAGAGAGAGAGAGAGAGAGAGAGAGAGAGAGAGAGAGAGAGAGAGAGAGAGAGAGAGAGAGAGAGAGAGAGAGAGAGAGAGAGAGAGAGAGAGAGAGAGAGAGAGAGAGATAAAGGGAAGGTTACAGAGAGGCACGGGGGTGATGGAGTGATGTGAAGGTCAAAGTGGAGGAGAGAGAATCGATCTGTTTACCTTCGATGATGTGTTTTCTGTTGAGGCCCCTCTCTGTCTCGGCTCTGGAAGAGAATAACACACAATGTTTTAAAGGGATCCACCAATTACAGTCAATTATATATACATATACATACATATATAGACATAAATATATATTAGTGCTGTCAAGCGATTAAAATATTTTATCTGATTAATCGCATGATTGTCCATAGTTAACTTGCGATTAATCGTAAATTAATCGTATTAAGTTTTTTTAATAATCTACCTTACACGGATCCTTTTCAAGTTCCAAGTTTTAATACTCTTATCAACATGAGTCAACAAATGCTTGCTTTATGCATTGCATCTTGCATTGCAAATTTGCATCAAATTCAAAACAGAGTGATGCACAAAATAACTTAAAAGAAAATAATAATTTAAAACAATGAATAAAGTGCATGAAATAATAGGGGAAAGAAAACGTTAGGAACTTGTTACATTCACCCACACAAGGGCTGAGTAATCACACCCCCCCTCTCTCTCTCACACACACTCTCCCAGCTCTTTTTCTCTCTTGCCCCTTCCTCATCTTTCTCACCCCCCCTCTCTATCTCTCTCTCTAACACACACGCACACACACACACACACACACACACACACACACACACACACACACACACACACACACACACACACACACACACACACACACACACACACACACACACACACACACACACACACACACACACACACACACACACACACACACACACACACACACACACACACACACACACACACACACACACACACAGTATCAATGAGAGTATCAATAATACACCTGAGTGAAGTCTAGAAAAAAAAAAAAACGTAATTTTTTTCTAAAAAGTTTATCGTGAGTTTAAAAAAAAATAGTGCCGTTAATAGAATTGTGCGTGTTGACAGAATCTGGCTATGGGGCGACAATAATGTGGTCAAGAGGCATGGGCCCTCATGTATCAACCTGACGTACGCACAGATATGTGCTTAAGCCGTGCGTACGACCATTCCTAAGCAAAGTGTGGGATTTATCTATTTGAACTTGTGCTTGACTTTGTGCGTATATTTAAGCACAGGTCGGACCATGCGTAGTTGGCGCCCGGTGGTAGAATATTTTTACAACGCGGAAATAAGCACTGACTGCGCTCCGCGTAACTCAACCCGTTATTATTTTGCGCATATATTGCAGAAATACGGGAACGTTTTGATTATATTTAAAAGGCTTTGCCATTGTTAAACGTAATGAGTGGAACCCCGAAGCTGTAAGCAGAATACAAGTCATATGAACACCCACGATATAAACGCATTGCAACGAGAACAGAGGTTATTTGTTGAGTGTATGTGTATACAAAACCCTTGCAATAAATGTGTCTTAAATGAATGAAAAGCATACATGCTCTGGACACAGAGCATATATTGTGTAGGTGATATCATGACTTGTATTCTGTGTCAAAGCCTAAATCAAAACGTCCCCGTATTTCTGCAATCTATGCACAAAATAATAACGAGTTGAGTTCTAACAAAGAACGTATTACATGCTGGTAGGCTGATAGAGTAAACTATGATATGAATATGAATATGATATGATATAAAGGTATACTGGTCCATCCGCGAGGATATCGAGGACTCGAGTTGGGGGACCCTGATGTAAACAAGACAAAAGTCTTTCTCTGGTCTGCATCCCCCTAACAATTGTGTGTATTGAGCCGTACTGTATTGTACCCATTCTGCAATCTGTTAAATAAAGTTTTCATTCATTCAGCCATTAAATGCAATTTGAGAATATAGGCTAAAGCGACGTGTCATGTTTCCAAATAAGATTGGCCACAACGGAATGCTTTCTACTTCAATTTGTTGATTAGAATAGATTACCTCGCTCTGTTGAAACTTCACTGAGCTCAGCACACAGACATGATAATAATAATAACAACAACAATAATAATAGCTTCATTTTACATAGCGCCTTTCAAGAGACCCATGCAAGGTCGCTTTACATAGATGGGGGGGGGGAATAACAAAATAATAAAGATAGTGGACAGACTATGTAAATATGATGATGGGATTCAAGTTCGCGTTTTTATTGATCATAGGCATGCTGTCATAATCAAACATTCTAGAACATTTGTCATCACAGATCATGTCATAATAGTCTATTTGCCATCCCATAGAGCCCCATTGTGAACCCGGAAATTTCGGAACCACCAAAGTTTTATGATGGATATGGATAGTACGGATCCCCAGCACTCAGAAACTGCCGGATGCTAAGTTGTAAATGTTGGGCAACTTTTTGTATTTGCATAATTAGCAGACATTTTGCATAATCGCCTAAATGGACAAATCTCAGAAACTACTTGATCAATTTCAACAATGTTGGAGTTGTTTTGGGGGTTATTCGGGATACTGAATCCATTTATGATACTTAAGAGAAGAAAAAAAGTTTCAAAATTGCTATATTTACTGGAATTTACCATATTTTGGTGCCATTTTTTATGAATTTTCTGTTTATAAATGTTTCAGAAGATGCAGAATTTATAGATAATTTTCATGGAATGTTCAATTGTAAACAGAATGATAATAATAATAATAACTTTAATTTGTAGAGCGCCTAATGGGGTACTCTAGGTGCTTATGCTTGGTTACTGGGGTAACTGCTGCAGTTGAGCTCTGCCATGAGTCCACGTGGCAGCGGAGCAGTTTGCTGCCACAACTAGAAACTATTCTATTGGATTTTTGTATGTGACTGTTACCTTATAAAATGTCCTCAGAACCCCAGTTCCTAGCCTTGACTGAGACTTCAGTGTGCTAATCGTTAACGCAAAACTTCCAAGTGAGTAGTGGCTAATTTGCACCATGATCTCATTCCTACTGTGGCAACGAGCAACTGCAGCTGCAGAAAATACAGACCCCTGATTTTCAAGGATTGTTGTTGTGCAAGTAAGTTGAGAAAATAGAAACAGATACACAAACTGTGGTTTTATTCCAATAACAAACACTGAATATAATATGATCACAAGCTGTAGTAAGCCAGCTCTTAGGGTAAACGTTAGCCATCTGACAGTAACTAATGTTAATGCATAGCTAGTTAGCTATGTTAGCAATGTATGTCATGATATGAATGTGTGATTATAACCTGTTATTACCTAGCCTCGCATCACCAGGCTCTATCCCTCGTCACACAGAGAAGCATCAAGTTTGATTCAAAGTATTCATATGGTACTTTTGCTCTCCTTAATGTAGAATTGTGTGATAGAATATCTGAGGCACTGAGGCAGAGAAAGAGACCCAAAAGGTAATGCAAATACCAGTCAAGTTCATGTAGGATACCAATAACATGGGAAATACATGTTTTCATTAGAATAGTGAACAGCCCGTCTGAAATGTACATCATGGCAATGTATCCAGAGTGTGTAGAGATGGAGGATACAAATAGTGCATTCTTCTCTTGTTAATTTCAGATTGACATGTCAAGGAAGAAATGCCTATTCGAGCCCTGTGACGGCAAGGACAATGACTTCAAGACATCTGGACCAAAAGGCATTACAGCTTTGCTTCAGAGGAGTGAAGAGCTTGACGATTCAGCTACAACTGAGACTTTATCGAACATCATTGCTACCCATGGTGTGTCCGCCTCTGTAGTTTGTCACAAATCATGTTATAGCTCATATACCTAAGTCTAGAAATGCAACCAAACGCAAGCTCAGCTCAGCTAGGGAAACGTATGTCTCGTTCTCATGCCTTTGAGTTTTCTAAACAATGTCTGTTTTGTGGTATCTTTTGCGAACCCAAAGACACCAAACACCCTGATAGATGGAAGCCAGTGAAACAATGCCGGACTGTTGAGAGACCAGGAAAGTCATCCTTCAAAAACATTTGTCAGAGTTACATGATATATGTAGCCAACTCCGGGCACCTCTCTGCAGTAAGCAGATACTTGTGTGACTTTTATGGTGATGCTGTAGCTGTCATGAGGGTGGAAGGGTGCCAGACTATTGTTGATGAGTTGTTATGAAGAGCTGGCTACAATCCAGGAACAAAGATACAATGGTAAACCACCATCCATATCTTCCTCATTCCTGGTTGTGTCTGTGTGAAATCTCTCCCCAAACTCGAGGTTCTCGAGGTCATGTCCTACAAATTATCCTCTATACAGTCTGCCCCATTGTTCTGACCAGGATTATTACGTTCCTTTTGGCCTCCTTGCTGAGTCTGACGTGGACGAGAAACCCATCTATAGGCCTAGTTATCAAATTCTTGGTTTGCAATGGTTTTGCACCTTGTGGGTAAATAAAAACCCAGTTTTCATCTACAACTCCTGTTTCCTCATTGTCTCACTGCTTGGTCCCTAACAAGGAGAAATGGGCATTCTAAACACTCTGTGCAAGGCCTCTATTAGGCGGTAAATTGTTCTTTGTTTTCACAATGTGTGCCCTCTATCGTATCGAGATACATATTCCATGTGTATGGAATAACACTCACCTTTAACATTCACTTTAAACACTTTTTAACACTACACCATATTGTATCTATTTATTAGTAAAAGATTTACTAACTCATCTTTGCATTTCTTTGCATTGTGTACTTGTACTGCATATTTTGTATAGTGTTTGGTCTTTATTCTTTTAACTTTTTTACTGTCTGAAGCACAATCTCAGGGGGCTCATACAGAACCAAGCATTTCACTGTAATGTACATGTACCTTATATGTGACAAATAAGCTGGTCAGGAAGGCCAGTAACATGGTGGGAGTGGAGCTAGACTCTTCCTCTGTCAGAGAGGAAGAGCCTTGCTAAGCTCCACGCCATCATGGACAACCCCTCCCACACGCTATACACAGACTTGGCTGATAGAAGGAGCATGTTCAGTGTTAGACTAGATGCAACACTGAACGGCACAGGAAGTCCTTAATTCCAACAGCCATCAAGAGTATACAATGCATCACTGTGCCTCACTGCCTCACCACAGAGTGACAGTACAAACTCTGGTAATCTTCCTGGACTTTTGACTTCTTATTTTTACATATACACTTAAACATTTGTATATTTTAGAATGTATATATTTTAGAATGTATATCCCGGACTGTATTTTTATTGTTATTTGTGATTTTTGACTACCTAAACTTTACGCAACATAGGGGAGGAGCAAACATAGCTTGCATAGCAGCCTTCTAAACTCTAATTTGAAAATTACCTTGAAGAAAAGGTTTTCTGCCAGTGAAGTTTTGTCACAGATATTTGACGGTGAAAGTGACATAGGAGAGAATGTGTCTGAGACCCTGATTAGCGGAGTAGCAATACAATCATCAAATTTGCTGACGACACAGTGGTGGTGGGCCTGATCTCTGCCAACGACGAGAGGGCCTACCTGGAAGAGGTCAAGGTCCTGGCGGGATGGTGCCAGGAAAACAGCCTCTCCCTGAACGTCAGCAAAACAAAGGAGATGATTGTGGACTTCAGGAGGTCGGGGGTCAAGGACTACAGCCCCCTCAGCATCGACGGGGCACCGGTTGAGAGAGTCAACAGCTTTAAGTACCTCGGAGCCTACATATCCGAGGACTTGACATGGACCACACACATTGACAGTGTTGTGAAGAAGGCACGACAACGCCTCTACTTCCTCAGGCGCCTAAGGAAGTTCCAAGTCAGTCAGAAGATCCTTAAGAACTTCTACTCATGTACAATAGAGAGCATCCTGACTGGCAACATCACCTCCTGGTTTGGGAATAGCACTGCACAAGACCGAAGCAGACTACAAAGAGTGACACGTTCAGCCGAACACACAATTGGAGGGGGGCTCCCCACCCTCCAGAACATTTACAACAAGCGGTGCAGGGGCAAGGCTAAGAGAATCATTAAAGACTCCAGTCACCCGAACAACTGCCTCTTTGAACTGCTGCGGTCAGGCAAGCGATACCGGAGTCTCAAGGCGAGCACAGAAAGACTCAGAAGAAGCTTCTATCCCCAGGCCATCAGGCTGCTAAACGAACAATGAACACTACACAACAACAACCATCAAACGCACATAGCACACACATCCACACGCACACACTCACTTTAAACAAACACACTGTAGCACCCACTCCACACACTTTATAGCACACACTCACTTTAAACAAACACACTGTAGCACCCACTCCCCACACTTTATATTTATTGATGAAGGATTGCACTACAACTCGTACACCTTACTGTAAATTGTACCTAAATTGTACCTCATCCCATTTCTGCTTTGCACTATATAGTATTGTACATTAATACACTGCATAGTATTGTATATTATATGGTAACTCATTTACGTCTATTCTGCATCGAACATTGTACATATGTCCATACTGAACACTGTGACCTCATTTTCTACTTCTAAATTACATGCTATACTATGTTATTTGATACTATCTTGTCTAGCACAGTCTCTGGAGCGTAACAGTAAGAATCATTTTGTATGAAAGTATTCTGTACTTCTGTATGACAACTATTAAAGAAACTTGAAACTTGATTATGAGGCGTCCTCCTCTGATGAGAATGAGACCCTTAGTGCAGATGCTCCTGTTGTCTCTCAACCACAAGCAGACACGTTACTTTCCAAAAACGGAAAGTTATCATGGTCCCACTCCCCACTTGAACAACATAATATATATTATGTATGTATAATTGGGTGGGTGGGGGGGAGTAGGGGTAATGTTTTATTTAAATGGTTATTTAGGTCATCAACAAAGTAACATGAAGCACCTGAAACATACATTTGGGTAACACTTTTGATTATGATCATTTTCTGGAGGTTTAAACTGCTGGGGTCAAAAGGTCCCCAAGGATAAAGAGTGTAAAGTCAATTTGAGGATAACAGGAGGGTTAACAAAACCATTTCAAATCATTTTAGCCCTGCTAGATAGAGGTAGCAAATAACTCTAAGGATGGCAATAATAATAATAAACGTTATTTGTACAACTTCCATACAAGAATTGCAGCCCAAAGTGCTTCACAGCAGAAAATACACTAGAATACATCAAATGGGCATAAAATAGACAGAATAAATGCAATGCAGAAAATAAAAAGAAGTAGATTATTGTAGTGTTCTTGGGGGCATGTAGTTGACAAGAAAATTGCCAATATAGCTTGGTCTGGTTCCATTTAAGGCTTTGTACATAAGGAGGAGGACCTTCAAATCAATTCTAAATGTTACCGGAAGCCAGTGCAGGGTAGCTAACACTGGACTAATGTCCTCTCTCCTCTTGGTTCTAGTTACAGTAATAGCCTAGCTGAGAGTTGAATAAGCTGTATTTTCTTCAGTCGGCTTGGAATAAAGTCATGGATCCGTTTTTCAGCATCCTTTTGATTTATAAATGGTTGTACTTTAGCTTTGTTTCTAAGGTGGAATAATTATGTTTTTGTCACCTTGTTAATGTGAGACTTAAAGCTTACAGTAGACCTGAGTCTATGATAAGCAAGACTTGTAAGCAAGGAGTAAGTTTCCCCATAATATTATTCAGCAGAATTTCTCTTGAAATTGATATTTGGTAAATTCCAGTAAATATTGCAATTCCGAAACTCTTGAGTATCATAAATGGATTCAGCATCCCGAATAACCCCCAAAACCACTCCAACATTGTTGAAATTGATCAAGTAGTTTCCGAGATTTGTCCATTTAGGTGATTATACAAAGGTATGCTAATTATGCAAATACAAAAAGTTGCCCAACATGTACAACTTAGCATCCGGCAGTTTCTAAGTGCTGGTGACCCATACTATCCATATCTATCATAAAAGGGGGGACTGTGGGGGGCTGTGGGGGGCTGGGGGGGGCTGTGGGGGACTGTGGGGGGCTGGGGGGGGACAGAGTTAGTCCTGGAGCCGGAGACTTACTTCCCTCCCCAGTAGAGCTTGGTGGTGATCACCAGGCTGGACCTCCTGAGGGAAGACAGACAGACAGACAGACAGACATCACAAGGTTAGAAAGTAGGGATGTCCGATATTATCGGCCGACCGATATTATCGGCCGATATCGGCAGTAAAATGTGATATCGGAAAATATCGGTATCGGTAAAACATTTAAAAATTTTTTTTTTTTTTTTTTTTTTACCTTTATTTACCCAGGCAAGCAAGTAAGAACCAATTCTTATTTGATTTATTGTCAAAAGTATGCATGTTGGTTTAATTCAACAACTTGTATGTTAATTTTAACTTTTTTAATGATCATATTTTGCACAGATAATGCTTACATTTAGAAAGCCTTTTGAATGCATCCAGTGAAATTATTAGTTACCTGAAATTATTCCGTTTTTTTGGGGGGAAACCCTGCATATATCGGTATCGGTTGATATCGGTATCGTATCGGTATCGGAAATTAAGAGTTGGACAATATCGGAATATCGGTATGGGTAAAAAAGCCAATATCGAGCATCCCAATTAGAAAGATAACGAAGTTTAAAGTGAACATGGCCGGTACGGAGAGACTCACAAGGAGCTTCTACCCCCAGGCCGTCAGGATGCTCAACGACACTGACACTATGTAACAAACCATATCATCTACACACACTGCACACACACTCACTTTAAACAAACAAACACCTTACCACTCACTTTATTCACTTTAGACACTTTAACACACTTTATATTTATCTATTATTAAAGAGATTTGCACCACATTCATACCTCATTTGCACCCTACCCCAAGTTTTGTACCTCTGCATTCTACCTCACTGGTACTCATTTTAATATGTATCGCATATTGTATGTATATTGACTTTACCTACTTTTTACTCCTTAATTTCTTATTTAAATTTTTTTAAATTATGTTTTTGGTAGATTTGTATTTTATTTTTTTTCACTACCGGGCAGTCCGATAGAGAGAGAGAGAGAGAGGAGGAACGGGAGACAGAGCAGGGGAAGACATTCGGCAAAGGACGCCGGGTCCGGGAATCGAACCCCGGTCGGCCGCATCGCGACGCAGCGCGTCACATGGTTCGCCACTTGGGCGCCCAACTTCTTAATTTTTTACTTACTTTCTCTTTACTGTATGTACAGTAGCACATTCTCAGGGGCCCACAAGAAACAAGCATTTCACTATAAAGTATCTTGTATTTTGTTCCGACATATAAAAACAAACTTGAAACTTGAACTTGAACTCAAACTGTGTGCATGTTTGGTGTACAGTACGTAAGTATACTTCTTCACTATCTTCTTCTCAGACACACAGCTTATCCAGTACGAGGAAGCACACGCTACTGAACCTTTACAAGCTACAGCTTCTCTGTAGTCAGATCCCTTTCACTCCAACGCTACATTATTGAAATAGAACCACAGTTGAGAAGGAGGCAGGCAGGCAGGCAGGCAGGCAGGCAGGCAGACAGACAGACAGACAGGCAGGCAGGCAGGCAGGCAGACAGACAGACAGGCAGGCAGGCAGGCAGGCAGGCAGGCAGGCAGGCAGGCAGGCAGGCAGGCAGGCAGGCAGGCAGGGAGGCAGGCAGGCAGGCAGGCAGGCAGGCAGGCAGGGAGACAGACAGGCAGGCAGGCAGGCAGGCAGGCAGGCAGGCAGGCAGGCAGGCAGGGAGGCAGGCAGGCAGGCAGGCAGGGAGGCAGGCAGGCAGGCAGGCAGGCAGGCAGGCAGGCAGGCAGGCAGGCAGGCAGGCAGGCAGGCAGGCAGGCAGGCAGGCAGGCAGGCAGGCAGGCAGGCAGGCAGGCAGGGGGGGTGTTGGGAGAGGTGTGTTGGAGAGTGTTACGTATGGGGTTAATGAGCTGTATGCATGTATGTAGTGTGGCAGATATCATCCCCCATCACATGGCTATGTGGAGGAAGGGAGATACTACTGCCACGGGCAGAGGAGAGTCAATTAAGGAGTTGATTAGGACTGATGGAACACACCTGTGCACCACGTGATCACACACACACACACACACACACACACACACACACACACACACACACACACACACACACACACACACACACACACACACACACACACACACACACACACACACACACACACACACACACACACACACACACACACAAGACACACATAGCATAAAACCCTAGGAGAGAAGAGTTGAGTGGAGGTGAGGAAGGAGCAGAGATCGTGGAGAGAGTGTGAGATACAGAGTTTGTGAGGTGAGAGGGTGGTTGTGAGGAGAGGTGAAAGCTGAGAAGGTGTTCGTGGTAACTGGACCCTGGACTGGCTGAGAAACCCCCCCTTGTGAAACTGACCCTGGACCAGACGACAAACTGAGTATTGAACATTCCCTTTTTTGCACGAGAGCCTGGGACGTGTTTTGACCCTCGACTGTTATATGACCCCTCTATTGCCCATCGGGACCTGTACTGCAAATCAATAAATATCATTTGTTTATTGAAATTGTGCTTGTGTGGACATTGGAATTGTTTTGTTTTTGGTCCGTGTCGAGCCTGAACACCACAAGGCTCGTCACAATAGGCATATCTTGTTTTGTTGTTGTTCAGTTCTCTCTTCCTGTTGGGTGTGTTGTGTGTAGAGCTGGTATGTTGTGTGTAGAGCTGGTATGTTGTGTGTAGAGCTGGTGTGTTGTGTGTAGAGCTGGTGTGTTGTGTGTAGAGCTGGTATGTTGTGTGTAGAGCTGGTATGTTGTGTGTAGAGCTGGTATGTTGTGTGTAGAGCTGGTAGTGTTGTGTGTAGAGCTGGTATGTTGTGTGTAGAGCTGGTATGTTGTGTGTAGAGCTGGTATGTTGTGTGTAGAGCTGGTATGTTGTGTGTAGAGCTGGTATGTTGTGTGTAGAGCTGGTATGTTGTGTGTAGAGCTGGTATGTGTGTGTAGAGCTGTATGTTGTGTGTAGAGCTGGTATGTTGTGTGTAGAGCTGGTATGTTGTGTGTAGAGCTGGTATGTTGT
>NC_140181.1:6972522-6982522 GCF_963971535.1 Notolepis coatsorum | reverse complement strand
CAGATATTCGCTCGCTGTGTCTCTAGTTGAGCGATTACGCGGCCGAGTCCCGCCCCTAAACACTTTTTATTGGTCAAGAATCGCAGGCCCTCCCCACGTGTGCTTCCAGGTAACACACACACACACAGACACACTCGGACACGCGCCGCCTCATATCAGGACAGTGTCGCGCGCGATTTCGTCTCTAGTTCGCTCGCTCGCTCCCTGTCAGGAACCGGTGTGACACAGACAGCACAGGAACAGGTAACAAGGAGGAGTGACTCCACAACCAGGTGAGGGCAACCCACACTTAAATAACAACACTAATTACTAATTGCCCCAGCTGGGGAGAGACAGGCACAGAACAAAACAAACGACCACTAGACAATAAGCAATACACCAAACAACACTAACCAGGGAAACCACTTCACACCAGGGTGGGGAAGTTCAACAATAACACACACACAGTGACATCCCATTAATTATCCCATTAATTAAAGTAAGCATGTGAGTTATCACGTGTAGAAACAGTGTCTGAACCAACTGGCTCGTCTGGCCACAAGAGGGAGGTTAGAGGACCACTGTTAGGAGGTAGGAGACCAGTGTCAGGAGGGAGGAAATGTTCACTGTTATTCATATAACCGGCCCAGCAAGGGCCTTCCCTGGGAACGTTACACCGTTTGGGGATGATGGGGTGTCAGAGCGGAGCAGGGGACCAATCAGAGTTGCTTAGAGGTTGGACGGATCAACAACAACAACAACAACAACAACAACAACAACATCTGTGGCTCCGCCCACCTGCCCCCGGAGTAGACCTCGGCTGTGTCGAAGAGGTTGACCCCGCTCTCGTAGGCGATGGTCATCAGCTGCTCGGCCACCTGACAAACAGACAAGAACGTAAAACATGCTTCTTTATTCCTGTGTTTTTCTATAATACATTGATAATATTCCCTGTTTCTTGTCATACACACTATTATTGGTTTACCTCAGAAATAATGTGGTGACTCACCATAGTAACCTATTTCTGTAGTGGAATATTCAGATTCAGACAACTTTATTGATCCCGCGTGGGACAATTCATATGTGTAGCTTCACGAGTAACAAAAACAACAAACAACAAAAACATCTCAATGACAGCATGGCAACAACAACATGCCATGCAATACACAATACAGTACAAATAAAAGTAAAAACAGACAACTAAGTGTAAAAGGCTACTTAAAATGACTACTGTCTGTATATTCTAGTTATGCATATTATGAATCACTATATAGTATTCCGTGGTTAGAAATGCTATCTTTCTATAGCGATCCACTATACTTTTTATCAACTTTTTATCCTCTTTTTTCTATATTTTTCTCCCATCCCAATTTAGTCGTTATGCCAATTCCCCCCTCCCCTTCCTGGTCGTTGCGCGCATTTGCCCCCCACTTGCCGGTCTAGGGAGGGTTGATAGATACTATCACATGTCCCCTCCGATACATGCAGAGTCAGCCAGCCGCTTCTTTTCACCTGACAGCGAGGACTCTCACTGGGGGAGTGTAACGCGTGGGAGGCTCACACTACCTCCCCCAGTTCCCTCCCTCGCTGAGCAGGCGCCCGGAACGACCTGTAGGAGTCGCTGTTTACAACAACCAGGACACACACCCCACCGGCTTCCCACCCGCTAACACTGCCAATTGTGTCAGTATGGACGACCGACCAAGCCGGAGGCACCGCTGACAGCTGGATTCGATACCAGTGTCTCTGCGGTGGTAGGCAGGCGCTTAGTCCGCTGCGCTACACAGCCGCCCACTACACTATTCTTATAGAATAATTTTTTTGCATTTCTGTCATTCAGAAGAGACACGACGTGACCCAGAAAACACGGGGCCTACAGATGGCTGGAGCCAGCGAGAAGCAGGGGCTTTGAGTTCCAGCCAGACACATCTCTTTGCAGCGTCGCCAGAATACTGTGCTGACTGTGCTGCTGCTTGGAGATTACACTTGTTTATTGCTAAATATTTCCGCCCCCACGTCTTATCCCGACCTAGTTATCGTTTATTTAGAGCTCACAACGGAAGTCAGCTTCAACGGAGATATTCTCTCTCTCTCTCTCTCTCTCTCTCTCTCTCTCTCTCTCTCTCTCTCTCTCTCTCTCTCTCTCTCTCTCTCTCTCTCTCTCTCTCTCTCTCTCTCTCTGTCTCTCACAATCAATCAATCAGATTAATTTATATAGCACATTTAACGTGACACATGTCAACCAAAGTGCTGTGCAGAGGGTAGATACAGTACATAGATACATATCATACAATCACAACTCCGTTTTATGGGAGGGCACACAGGAAAACAGGGCATGAGTCAGTGAACGGGAAAGGCTAGTAGGTAGAAGTGGGTTTTGAGCCTAGATTTGAAGGCATCTATCGAGGGGGCAAGGAGCCTAATGGAGGTGGGGATGCTGTTCCACAGTGCAGGGGCTGCGATAGCAAAGGCACGGCCCCCCTGAGCTTGAAGTTAGACCTCCGGACTGTCAGGAGCCTCTGATCGGCTGACCTGAGCGACCGGTGTTGGAATAGGGGGATAGGAGGTCTGAGATGTAGGAGGGGGGGTGACCATTAAGTGCTTTAACACTAGAACAACCGACAAGGGGTCACATGACCCCTAGGCATTTTCAATAAATGTATCCTCGTCACTCGGTCGAGCTCCAGCTCTGTCACTCAATGACTTTTCCTAAAAGTACCCGTTTTATCTGTCTAGCGCAGGGGGTGGCCAACCCGTAGCTCGCGAGCCGCATGTGGCTCTTTGCCCGTCAATGTGTGGCTCTTCCATCCAAAAGAAAAAGATATATAATTATAATATATGTATATATATATATATTTTTTTTTTATGTCACTCGAACCTACATTTCATTGTGGTAAACCTCATATTTTATATTCAGAGGTAATTATATAGTTTACACTGTTTATTTTTCTCATATAAGCTGTCGGGTCATCTGACCCGTTCCTGGCGGGAATTAGTAGCATTTTCTCCATGGCTGTGCTATAGTGTTAAAAACAAATAGGAGAACCTTCAAATCTATCCTGTAGCGTACTGGAAGCCAATGAAGGGAGGCAAGGACAGGGGTGATGTATTCCTGTATGACCCTCGCTCGTCGCACCACGCTCCACTACCTGGCTCTCCCCGGGAACCGTCTGTGTCGCCCGCCTCGTCTACGAAGAGATACGATTATACGATTCTCCCGGATCATCCCGCGCACCGTCTGAGAACCCGGCCTCGTCTTTGACCTCACGCTTGTCCAACTACCCTCCTTTTTATATATATATATATATATTAAACACCCTTGGAACCTGTCCAGTTCTCTCTCTCTCTCTCTCTCTCTCTCTCTCTCTCTCTCTCTCTCTCTCTCATCTCTCTCTCATCTCTCCCTCTTAGAGCCATATGAAATCCGTTTTATTATTTTCCAAATTCCATTTATTTTTTCCCAAATTCCATTTTTTCCGTTTTAATATTTCAGAATTCTGTATTTTGCCTTTTATGCTCATTTTACCATCAGAAATAGTGTCTAATAAGTGGGAATGAATAAATGTCCACAATTGAATAAGATATAACAGTCCATTTAATGTTTTTAAGTGCTTCAACTCAGAAATACAGTTCAATTTTACACAATATTTTTCAATTAATATGTGACAAAATAAAAATACATATTTCAAGTGTAAACAATAGATACAGCTAGCTACTACTGACATTATCACAATGACAATGTCAGTAACCTACTATATCTATTATATTGTGATGAAATATAGTAATGCATAATTTAGGCACCTTTAGTTCGTTTATTTCGTTTATAAAGGACAGTGTATAATGGCAATCGTTTGCATTAAACAAATGGATGAGTGCACCAGATTTAGCAAGAAGCTATCATTTCCATCTATAGTCCTATGTACTGTAACGTTTCATAGCTATTTAAGTTTATTTAGATTATAAAGGGCAGTGTATAATGACAATAGTTTGCATTAAACAAATGGATGGGTGCACTAGATTTAGCAAGAAGCTATCATTTCCATCTATAGTCCTATGTAATGTAACGTTCTCATAGCTATTTAAGTTTATTTAGATTATAAAGGGCAGTGTATAATGACAATCGTTTGCATTAAACAAATTGATGGGTGCACCAGATTTAGCTAGAACTTCTAGAAGCTATCATTTCCATAGATAGTCCTATAACGTTACATAGCTATTTAAGTGTATTTAGTTTATAAAGGGCAGTCGTTTGCATTAAACAAATGGATGGGTGCACTAGATTTAGCTAGAAGCTAAACGTCCTAACGTTATAGCTATTTAGTCACAATAGTGTCGCAAGTGTTTTTGCGGGTCCAGTCCACGGAACGTTGACAGAATTAGCAAAACACCTTATCACCGGAGGCATAAAAGTCATTAGGATACTGTTCTGCTCTGAATTGAGGGCTTATTGTGGAATTGTTTAGCTTCTTGACGAACAATCTGAACAATCTTCTGAAGCAGCCAGACGCTTGAGCACCGCGGCTGTGTTGTGTGTAACCCGCTCTAGCGTCCGCCTCCCCGGTCGCGTGTGCACCAAACGTTCCACCCAAAACGAAATTTCAGTCCAGATTAGGCCAAATTCTGCAATATTCCACGTTTTGCAGTTGATTCCATTTTTATTGGTTAATTCCGCGATTCCGTCCGCGATTCCGTGAACGCGGATTTCATATGGCTCTACTCTCTCTCTCCCTCTCTCCCTCATTTATAAAAGCGCTATAATAGATGCACCATTCACCTCATTTACCAATACAAAAAAATCTGGTGACATACAATGAGCTGCGATAGAATAAAAGACCCGATCTGGTGAAATACAATTAGCTGCGATAGATGAATGAGGAGGTTAGCGTCATATCTTACCTCGTCTGAGATCTGACCTCCGAAGGTGACCCACGTGCCTGTCAGGAGAGAGGAGGAGGAGAAGCCAACATTCTCAAACCAACACACAGCAGACATTAGCCCGTGAGACATCATTTACTGTATGCAGCACATTCTCAGGAGGCTCATACAGAACCAAGCTTTTCACTGTAATGTACCTTCCTACAGGTTGATTAAGGGATATACCTGAGTATATGAATGAACCTGTCTGTCATTCACAGCCGGGCAATCAGGTGTGTCAGGAGGAAGAGTCACACCTGGCTGTCTCTCTCCTCCAAGCCGGTCATGACATTTTGTTTTGTTTGGTTTGTTTGTTTCTCATCGTATCACTCACACGCACCACACACTGACTCATCCATGCACTCACTATATTACTGATATTACTGATCCACTCATTCTTGAATTCCTTTGTTGCAAATAGTTTTATAGCTTAAAAAGGGGACATGCATTGCTATTCCTAGCACTATTTGGGCATCTTTACACAATTCCTGTGAGTCTATGGAACACCTCTGTAAGGTTTTATTAAAAAAAAAATGCATTGTTTTATATTTCTAATCAAGTACTCAAAAGCCACATTTTTCTCACTTTGGATTTCAGGCTGCGTGGGCCTGGCTCCGCCCATAAGCACTTTGAGTGACAGTCATCCACACAGTCTGCACTGGCAGACAGAGAGATAGAGAGAGAGACTGAGGGGGATACTAATTACTAATAATATGCCGCGGGGGGGGGGGGGGGGGGGGGGCATAATCCCACGGGACAATGCATTAGTAACTTGTTTCAAATGACAATATATACATCTGTGATTATTATTGTACGGATCTGAATACGGGCGTGCGCGTGGGAGCATGCGCAAAGATATTACAGTGATATATAGTGCTCCTGACTCGAGGGAGAGAGAGAGAGAGAGAGAGAGAGAGAGAGAGAGAGAGAGAGAGAGAGAGAGAGAGAGAGAGAGAGAGAGAGAGAGAGAGAGAGAGAGAGGAGAGGAGGAGAGAGAGAGAGAGAGAGAGAGAGAGAGGGAGAGACAGATAGATAGGGAGAGAGAGAGAGAGAGAGAGAGAGAGAGAGAGAGAGAGAGGGAGAGAGGGAGAGACAGATAGATAGAGAGAGGGAGAGAGAGAGAGAGAGAGAGAGAGAGAGAGAGAGAGAGAGAGAGAGAGAGAGAGAGGGAGAGACAGATAGATAGAGAGAGGGAGAGAGAGAGAGAGGCTCATACGGAGCGATCTCTCCTCTGTCTCTCCCAGAGTCCCCCTGCATCGCGACTCGAAGCACGCACATGTGGGCTCTCGGAGCAATCTCTCCTCTCCCTCTCTATCTCTCCCCTCTCTCTCTCTGTCTCTCCCTCTCTCACAGACCCATTGATACTAACTCCTATCACTATAAAAACATGCTAAACACAGAAAAAAGCCATTTATAATGCATGTCCCCTTAAATTAAATAACTTTTCGACAAATAAAAGCAAACTTGAAAACTTGAAACTTGATGAGCCACGTAGAACATAATCAGATGCCAATCCACGGCTTCCAAAAAAAATATTAAAACGGAGCAAAGCTAGCCATGCATTCATTATGATTCTGAAATGTTGGGCGTGGGCACGTGCAGCGCGGCAGGACGCCCACTCCTATCAGAGGAGGAGAGGCGGCCTTGGGCCCAGCAGGAAGTCATCATACATCTTTGACCCCCCCCCCCCCCAGTGCTCCCAGGCCTGCAGACTTGTACTTATTATTATTATAATTATTTACGGCCATGGAATGAAGCCCCCGAAGCCACAAACTGGTGCTGTTGTTCTTGGATCGCGTGAGCAAGCGTTTGGATGTTCGTGTCCTCCGTGGGTGTTCATGTTTATGTATATCCGGCATAGTTTGTTATTGTGTACCTGTGTGTATTTGTTATTGTGTACCTGTGTGTATTTGTTATTGTGTACCTGTGTGTATTTGTTATTGTGTACCTGTGTGTATTTGTTATTGTGTACCTGCGTGCCTATTGTTTATTTGTTGTGTCCTCCTCAGGCTCCTGTGTGTGTGTGTGTGTGTGTGTGTGTGTGTGTGCGTGCGTGCGTGCGTGTGTGTGTGTGTGTGTGTGTGTGTGCGTGTGTGTGTGTGTGTGTGTGTGTGTGTATATTGTGTGTTTGTCTATGTCTGGGTCTTGTAATCTGTCATGATGTGCTCTGTCCTTGTGTCCATGACTGTATTGTGACCTGTATCCCTGTCGTATGTCCTACTATATAATGTGCTTTTGTTTGTGTTTTTATTCTAATGTTATTTATCTTGCTTTTATTCTGTTTATTCTGTCTGTAGGGGGACTACCAATGGAAATTAGCCTTTTGGCTAAAATTGGGTGCATTTACGTTTTTCAAATGTTTTATTAGTGTCCGCTGTCCCCCTTGAACAAATAAAGTAAACCTAAACCCACACAGTGTCTCAGGGCCCGTCTCCTCCTCTATCTGTGCCCAGCAGGTGCTGCCGCCGTCGGGGAGATTAATGCAGAGCGCGCCCCGGGCCCACGGAGGTTTCCTGGATCATTTGCCATCCGCTCTAAATATAAAGTTATCTTCCTCGCTCTATAGCACACAACACACACACACACGCTTTCTTTAAAATAATAAATATATATTTCTCCCGTGGCCTCGAGGCACATGTGGCGGATAGATACGCTCGAGATGAGGGTTAGTGCTTAAAGCGCAGATACTAAATAAAGAGTGGGAGAAAGAGGACATGGCCATGCAGGTGTTAGTGGGGGGGGGGGGGGGCTAATCATAATTTTTTTTTATTTTCAAATAGTAAGCAAATCTAGGCACTGTATATACTCTATAACCATAGTCAAACAGGGGCAAGCAGGTCAGTCATTCCTGGTGTGTGTGTGTTCAAGTTTTCAAGTTTCAAGTTTCTTTATAGTTGTCATACAGAATACAGAATACTTTGCATGAAATGTTTCTTCCTGTGTTGCTCCTGAGAGTGTGCTAGATAATAACAAGATAGTATAAAATAAGTATAATAAGTATAAAATAGAAAGTCAAGAAGTGTGTGTGTGTGTGTGTGTTCAGAATCCTAAAGATGCTCATTGAGTCCACTCCAGACTTTATTAACCCTTTCACTACCACACTACAGACTTTATTAACCCTTTCACTACCACACTACAGACGGTTAACCCGTTACTATCACACTACAGACGGTTAACCTTTCACTAAAAGGGGTTAACCTTCTGTAGTGTGGTAGTGAAAGGTTAACCTTCTGTAGTGTGGTAGTGAAAGGGTTAGCCTTCTGTAGTGTGGTAGTGAAAGGTTAACCTTCTGTAGTGTGGTTGTGAAAGGTTAACCTTCTGTAGTCTGGTAGTAAAGGGTTAACCTTATGTAGTGTGGTAGTGAAAGGGTTAACCGTCTGTAGTGTGGTAGTGAAAGGTTAACCTTCTGTAGTGTGGTAGTGAAAGGGTTAACCTTCTGTAGTGTGATAGTAAAGGGTTAACCTTCCATAGTGTGGTAGTGAAAGGGTTAACCTTCTGTGCTGTCACCGCGAAAGGGTTAACCGTTTGGTAGTGTGGTAGTGAAAGGATTAAGACTGCGTTTAGAGGTCTGTGCATCGTAGAGGATGGTGGGTGGATGGATGTGGGACCTTCACACTGCAAGAGCAAGAATGTTAGCTGTTGTCAAATTCAATCTCAGCTTCAGAATGGACTTTTACGGTTGTTTACGTGCTGCTATGGGTCTTACGAACATCTTACTGATGTGATAACTACCTCTGTCAAGCCTCGGAGGTAGTTATCACTCAGTAAGATGTTCGTAAGACCCATAGCATCACGTTAGAAGTTAGGCCGGGGGAAAACTTATAGCGGACGTCATAACACTTTTAAAAATCAACATAATCAACTTTTGTTCGACACACACACACTCGAACACACACACACAAACTTGCATGCAAATTACACATGTTCACACACACACGCACACACACACACACACACACACGCACACACAGGACACACACACACACACACACACACACACACACACGTTAGTGCACCACCTAGTGAGAGTGGAGTAGATGTACTCACCAAGCCCCAGACAGGACACACACGCACACACAGGACACACACACACACACACACGTTAGTGCACCACCTAGTGAGGTGGAGTAGATGTACTCACCAAGCCCCAGACAGGACACACACGCACACACAGGACACACACACACACACACACGTTAGTGCACCACCTAGTGAGGTGGAGTAGATGTACTCACCAAGCCCCCAGACAGGACACACGCAGGCCCGACTTGCCCAGGTTCCTGTGATGGAAGACATGGAGACAGCAGCTGTCAGATCTACCAGCCTATAGCGTCCCGTGACCAGTAGCCAACTGATGTGATGAATTGAAAATGGGGGACCCTGATGTAAACAAGACGAAAGTCTTTCTCCGGTCTGCATCCCCTTAACAATTGTGTGTATTGAGAGCCGTACTGTATTGTACCCATTCTGCAATCTGTTAATAACGTTTTCAATCAATCAATCAATCAATCATCATTAGATGTTCATCATTACAGTTTCTCACAATTCTAATCCCATAGGCTATGTGAAATCACACACCTGAAAAGGGTTAATGAGATTAACCCTTTCACTACCACACTACAGAGGGTTAACCCTTTTACTACCACACTACAGACTTTCTGTAGTTAATGAATCTAAATTAATGCGATGAAAGGGTTAACCATCTGTAGTGCGGTAGTGAAAGGGTTAACCTTCTGTAGTGTAGTTGTGAAAGGGTTAACCTTCTGTCGTGTGGTTGTGAAAGGGTTAACCCTTTGTCATGTGACAGTGAAAGGGTTTAACGGTACGCTGTTAGTGTTTGCCTCAAGTGTACACAACAACTCAGCAACCAGGGGTGTAAAAAGTATACCCGAAATTATACTTAACTTATACTTAACTACTAAAGTATGGGTACCGTCTCAAAATCGTACTCAAGTAAAAGTCAGAGTGTCTGGCTAAAAACACACTTGAGTAAAAGTAAAAAAGTTCTACTTTTAAATGTACTTAAGTACTAAAAAGTAAAAGTAAAAACTATATATAGTTTTATAGAGAAACAAATATACGAATTAAAATAGTTGGACCCTGCGAG
>NC_140181.1:6956165-6967322 GCF_963971535.1 Notolepis coatsorum | reverse complement strand
AATCTGGTGACATACAATGAGCTGCGATAGAATAAAAGACCCGATCTGGTGAAATACAATTAGCTGCGATAGATGAATGAGGAGGTTAGCGTCATATCTTACCTCGTCTGAGATCTGACCTCCCGAAGGTGACCCCACGTGCCTGTCAGGAGAGAGGAGGAGGAGAAGCCAACATTCTCAAACCAACACACAAGCAGACATTAGCCCGTGAGACATAATTTACTGTATGCAGCACATTCTCAGGAGGCTCATACAGAACCAAGCTTTTCACTGTAATGTACCTTCCTACAGGTTGATTAAGGGATATACCCTGAGTATATGAATGAACCTGTCTGTCATTCACAGCCGGGCAATCAGGTGTGTCAGGAGGAAGAGTCACACCTGGCTGTCTCTCTCCTCCAAGCCGGTCATGACATTTTGTTTTGTTTGGTTTGTTTGTTTCTCATCGTATCACTCACACGCACCACACACTGACTCATCCATGCACTCACTATATTACTGATATTTACTGATCCACTCATTCTTGAATTCCTTTGTTGCAAATAGTTTTATAGCTTAAAAAGGGGACATGCATTGCTATTCCTAGCACTATTTGGGCATCTTTACACAATTCCTGTGAGTCTATGGAACACCTCTGTAAGGTTTTATTAAAAAAAATAAATGCATTGTTTTATATTTCTAATCAAGTACTCAAAAGCCACATTTTTCTCACTTTGGATTTCAGGCTGCGTGGGCCTGGCTCCGCCCATAAGCACTTTGAGTGACAGTCATCCACACAGTCTGCACTGGCAGACAGAGAGATAGAGAGAGACTGAGGGGGATACTAATTACTAATAATATGCCGCGGGGGGGGGGGGGGCATAATCCCACGGGACAATGCATTAGTAACTTGTTTCAAATGACAATATATACATCTGTGATTATTATTGTACGATCTGAATACGGGCGTGCGCGTGGGAGCATGCGCAAAGATATTACAGTGATATATAGTGCTCCTGACTCGAGGGAGAGAGAGAGAGAGAGAGAGAGAGAGAGAGAGAGAGAGAGAGAGAGAGAGAGAGAGGAGATGAGTGAGAGAGAGAGAGAGAGAGGGAGAGACAGAGAGATAGAGAGGGAGAGACAGATAGATAGAGAGAGGGAGAGAGAGAGAGAGGCTCATACGGGAGCGATCTCTCCTCTGTCTCTCCCAGAGTCCCCCTGCATCGCGACTCGAAGCACATGTGGGCTCTCGGAGCAATCTCTCCTCTCCCTCTCTATCTCTCCCTCTCTATCTCTGTCTCTCCCTCTCTATCTCTCCCTCTCTATCTCTCTCTATCTCTCCCTCTCTCTCTCTGTCTCTCCCTCTCTCACAGACCCATTGATACTAACTCCTATCACTATAAAAACATGCTAAACACAGAAAAAAGCCATTTATAATGCATGTCCCCTTAAATTAAATAACTTTTCGACAAATAAAAGCAAACTTGAAAACTTGAAACTTGATGAGCCACGTAGAACATAATCAGATGCCAATCCCCGGCTTCCCAAAAAAATATTAAAACGGAGCAAAGCTAGCCATGCATTCATTATGATTCTGAAATGTTGGGCGTGGGCACGTGCGGCGCGGCAGGACGCCCCACTCCTATCAGAGGAGGAGAGGCGGCCTTGGGCTCAGCAGGAAGTCATCATACATCTTTGACCCCCCCCCCCCCCCCACCAGTGCTCCCAGGCCTGCAGACTTGTACTTATTATTATTATAATTATTTACGGCCATGGAATGAAGCCCCGAAGCCACAAACTGGTGCTGTTGTTCTTGGGGATCGCGTGAGCAAGCGTTTGGATGTTCGTGTCTCCGTGGGTGTTCATGTTTATGTATATCCGGCATAGTTTGTTATTGTGTACACTGTGTGTATTTGTTATTGTGTACCTGTGTGTATTTGTTATTGTGTACCTGTGTGTATTTGTTATTGTGTACCTGCGTGCCTATTGTGCATTTGTTGTGTCCTCCTCAGGCTCCTGTGTGTGTGTGTGTGTGTGTGTGTGTGTGTGTGTGTGTGTGTGTGTGTGTGTGTGTGTGTATATGTCTGTGTCTCCGTGAGTGCGTGTGTGATTGATTGATTGAAGTTTATTTCAATTATGCAACATAACAAACAAACATCAAGTACAGGTATAGCCTTAAGCCGTTCAAAATAATAAATGTATATATAAAAGAATAATAATAATAATAATAACAAAGAACAAACAAAAAAGTTAATTTTTTTTTTACATATTTGAAAAGGAGTGGGAAGAAGCATACACTTATTTAATCCCACCCCTATTTACTCATCAGAACATACTATCTTATATTTACTAATTCATACATTACTAGACTTATATTGAAGCAAATTAACTTAGTTAACTATACATTTTTAGTGTTGTGTGTGTGTGTGTGTGTGTGTGTGTGTGTGTGTGTGTGTGTGTGCGTGCGTGCTGTGCGTGCGTGGTGCGTGCGTGCGTGCGTGCGTGCGTGCGTGCGTGCGTGCGTGCGTGCGTGCGTGCGTGTGTGTGTGTGTGTGTATATGGTGTGTTTGTCTATGTCTGGGTCTTGTAATCTGTCATGATGTGCTCTGTCCTTGTGTCCATGACTGTATTGTGACCTGTATCCCTGTCGTATGTCCTACTATATACATGTGCTCTTTGTTTGTGTTTTTATTCTAATGTTATTTATCTTGCTTTTATTCTGTTTATTCTGTCTGTAGGGGGACTACCAATGGAAATTAGCCTTTTGGCTAAAATTGGGTGCATTTACGTTTTTCAAATGTTTTATTAGTGTACGCTGTCCCCCTTGAACAAATAAAGTAAACCTAAACCCACACAGTGGCTCAGGCCCGTCTCCTCCTCTCTCTGTGCCCCAGCAGGTGCTGCCGCCGTCGGGGAGATTAATGCAGAGCGCGCCCCGGGCCACGGAGGTTTCCTGGATCATTTGCCATCCGCTCTAAATATAAAGTTATCTTCCTCGCTCTATAAGCACACACACACACACACACACACGCTTTCTTTAAAATAATAAATATATATTTCTCCCGTGGCCTCGAGGCACATGTGGCGGATAGATAATACGCTCGAGATGAGGGTTAGTGCTTAAAGCGCAGATACTAAATAAAGAGTGGGAGAAAGAGGACATGGCCATGCAGGTGTTAGTGGGGGGGGGGGGCTAATCATAATTTTTTTTATTTTCAAATAGTAAGCAAATCTAGGCACTGTATATACTCTATAACCATAGTCAAACAGGGGCAAGCAGGTCAGTCATTCCTGGTGTGTGTGTGTTCAAGTTTCAAGTTTCAAGTTTCTTTATTAGTTGTCAAACAGAATACAGAATACTTTGCATGAAATGTTTCTTCCTGTGTTGCTCCTGAGTGTGCTAGATAATAACAAGATAGTATAAAATAAGTATGATAAGTATAAAATAGAAAGTCAAGAAGTGTGTGTGTGTGTTCAGAATCCTAAAGATGTTTATGAGTCCACTCCAGACTTTATTAACCCTTTCACTACCACACTCCAGACTTTATTAACCCTTTCACTACCACACTACAGACTTTATTAACCCTTTCACTACCACACTACAGACGGTTAACCCGTTACTATCACACTACAGACGGTTAACCTTTCACTAAAAGGGTTAACCTTCTGTAGTGTGGTAGTGAAAGGTTAACCTTCTGTAGTGTGGTAGTGAAAGGGTTAGCCTTCTGTAGTGTGGTAGTGAAAGGGTTAACCTTCTGTAGTGTGGTAGTGAAAGGGTTAACCGTCTGTAGTGTGGTAGTGAAAGGTTAACCTTCTGTAGTGTGGTAGTGAAAGGGTTAACCTTCTGTAGTGTGATAGTAAAGGGTTAACCTTCCATAGTGTGGTAGTGAAAGGGTTAACCTTCTGTGCTGTCACCGCGAAAGGGTTAACCGTTTGGTAGTGTGGTAGTGAAAGGATTAAGACTGCGTTTAGAGGTCTGTGCATCGTAGAGGATGGTGGGTGGATGGATGTGGGACCTTCACACTGCAAGAGCAAGAATGTTAGCTGTTGTCAAATTCAATCTCAGCTTCAGAATGGACTTTTACGGTTGTTTACGTGCTGCTATGGGTCTTACGAACATCTTACTGATGTGATAACTACCTCTGTCAAGCCTCGGAGGTAGTTATCACTCAGTAAGATGTTCGTAAGACCCATAGCATCACGTTAGAAGTTAGGCCGGGGGAAAACTTATAGCGGACGTCATAACACTTTTAAAAATCAACATAATCAACTTTTGTTCGACACACACACACTCGAACACACACACACAAACTTGCATGCAAATTACACATGTTCACACACACACGCACACACACACACACACACACACGCACACACAGGACACACACACACACACACACACACACACACACACACGTTAGTGCACCACCTAGTGAGAGTGGAGTAGATGTACTCACCAAGCCCCAGACAGGACACACACGCATACACAGGACACACACACACACACACACGTTAGTGCACCACCTAGTGAGGTGGAGTAGATGTACTCACCAAGCCCCAGACAGGACACACGCAGGCCCGACTTGCCCAGGTTCCTGTGATGGAAGACATGGAGACAGCAGCTGTCAGATCTACCAGCCTATAGCGTCCCGTGACCAGTAGCCAACTGATGTGATGAATTGAAAATGGGGGACCCTGATGTAAACAAGACGAAAGTCTTTCTCCGGTCTGCATCCTCTTAACAATTGTGTGTATTGAGAGCCGTACTGTATTGTACCCATTCTGCAATCTGTTAATAACGTTTTCAATCAATCAATCAATCATCATTAGATGTTCATCATTACAGTTCTCACAATTCTAATCCCATAGGCTATGTGAAATCACACACCTGAAAAGGGTTAATGAGATTAACCCTTTCACTACCACACTACAGAGGGTTAACCCTTTTACTACCACACTACAGACTTTCTGTAGTTAATGAATCTAAATTAATGCGATGAAAGGGTTAACCATCTGTAGTGCGGTAGTGAAAGGGTTAACCTTCTGTAGTGTAGTTGTGAAAGGGTTAACCTTCTGTCGTGTGGTTGTGAAAGGGTTAACCCTTTGTCATGTGACAGTGAAAGGGTTTAACGGTACGCTGTTAGTGTTTGCCTCAAGTGTACACAACAACTCAGCAACCAGGGGTGTAAAAAGTATACCCGAAATTATACTTAACTTATACTTAACTACTAAAGTATGGGTACCGTCTCAAAATCGTACTCAAGTAAAAGTCAGAGTGTCTGGCTAAAAACACACTTGAGTAAAAGTAAAAAAGTTTCTACTTTTAAATGTACTTAAGTACTAAAAAGTAAAAGTAAAAACTATATATAGTTTTATAGAGAAACAAATATACGAATTAAAATAGTTGGACCTGCGAGATTTGTAGGTCTGCATTTTAAATGTAAGGAGTAAAAAAATTTCTCTGAAATGTAATTGAGTAAAAGTACAAGTATACAAACCTAATAATACTTGAGTAAAGTACAAATCCCCCAAAACAGTACCGAAGTACAATTACTCAAGTACTTTACACCCCTGTCTGTCAGCATCTCACTTACAGGTCTACTGTCTGTGCTCTTGTATCACATAAAGTACAGATTTATCTCTCTCTCTCACTCACTTGCTCTCTCTCTCTCCCTCTCACACACACACACACACACACACACACACACACACACACACACACACACACACACACACACACACACACACACACACACATTCTCTTGTAACGTTTGGGGTTTTGCTCTCCTCTGGGATGGTAATTACCCGTCTTCCTGCCCTGATTACCCTGATTGGTACCCGGTGTGTATAGTTGTCCTCCCTGCTTACTACTCAGATTGTCACGTCGTTCACTGAACCTACCTGTGAGTACACTAGGGGTGTAACGATGCATCGATTAATTGAAATGCATCGATTCTAATGTGAGGATTCAACTGCATCGATTTGAAAATGTTAGAATCGATTATAATCGAAATTAATCGAAAAAATAAATGTATTTTTTTTAATGTTTTTTTTTTTGTGTGTATTGTTTTTATTGACCTATAGTCCATCCATGCCGAGTGAATCAGTTCCCCCAGCCACATTTGTGTATTCAACATTTTTTGGGGGAATTAACTGATAGAAAATGTATCGAAAATATATCGAATCGAATCATGGTCAAATGAAGAGATTTTATGATGCATTGAATCGTTGCCTGAAGAATCGTAATCGATATTAATCGTTGTGAGGTCGCATCGTTACACCCCTAGAGTACACTGTTGCTAGTTTAAGACTTATCGCTCCTGCCCTTGAGGAATAAATCCGTTTGCCAATTGCCGTATTGTTGTACGTAATTATTATCGAATGCGTACATTGATGCGTGCGTCTGCAGCATCATCGATTGCCGTGTGATCATTAACTTATCCCGTTTTGGAGACTTGCTTTCTCCCATTTGTTTTCCCCTGTTTAAGTGTTTTATTTCCTTAGGGATGCTCGATATTGGCTTGTTTACCGATACCGATATACCGATATTGTCCAACTCTTAATTTCCGATACCGATATCAACCGATATCAACCGATACCGATATATGCAGGGTTTCCCCGCCCAAAAAAACGGAATCATTTCAGGTAACTAACATTACATATCTCTTGTTGTGGAATTAACACAACATTATGCATACTTTTGACAATAAATAAAATCAGAATTTGTTCTTACTTGCTTGCCTGGGCAAATAAAGATTAAATAAAGTATTTTTTTAACCGATACCGATATTTTCCGATATCACATTTGAATGCCAATATCGGCCGATAATATCGGACATCCCATTTGCTTTTCGTGGAGACTGAGCCGTCTCGTCTCTTCTTTGCTACGTGCACCTCGCTACTCCGTAAATAAAAGAGAATATATTCATCTTGTGAAGATGGACGCCTGCATTCCGTCTCCTCTGTTCTGCACCTGGGTCCAACACACCTACCCCAACTCTAACACTCTCTCTCCTCCATGATGCAGCCCATGGGTCCAACACACCTACCCAACTCTAACAGTCTCTCTCCTCCATGATGCAGCGCCTGGGTCCAACACACCTACCCAACTCTAACAGTCTCTCTCCTCCATGATGCAGCGCCTGGGTCCAACACACCTACCCAACTCTAACACTCTCTCTCCTCCATGATGCAGCCCATGGGTCCAACACACCTACCCCAACTCTAACACTCTCTCTCCTCCATGATGCAGCGCCTGGGTCCAACACACCTACCCCAACTCTAACAGTCTCTCTCCTCCATGATGCAGCCCCTGGGTCCAACACACCTACCCCAACTCTAACACTCTCTCTCCTCCATGATGCAGCGCCTGGGTCCAACACACCTACCCAACTCTAACACTCTCTCTCCTCCATGATGCAGCCCATGGGTCCAACACACCTACCCCAACTCTAACACTCTCTCTCCTCCATGATGCAGCGCCTGGGTCCAACACACCTACCCCAACTCTAACACTCTCTCTCCTCCATGATGCAGCCCATGTATCTATTAACAGCCCTGATCTAGGACTCTTTGCTGGGGCCTGATGTATTCCCGCTGATCCACAGTGACACCTCCAGCCCACGCTGAGTGAGATGTCACGGCTCCTAGTGCCCATAGTGTAGGGGAGAGGAGATGATCGCTCTGCCGCCCCCGTGCCTCAGAGTAGCACGTCCAATCTCACAAGAGACCTCATATTATAAAGGTGTGTTTTGGGAGGGAAACCATTCATAACAGGCCCGTACTTTTTAATCGCATAATACATACTGTGTATACAGTATAGAGGCTTTAAAACAATCACAAACCTACATCTAGTTTCATCACACTTCGTCACACAATCGGTAAAAAAAAAACATCCGCTTGACTCACAAATCCTTATCTAGCCGGTCATCTTTAATAATAATAATAATAATAATAATAATAATAATAATAATAATAATAATAATAATAATAATAATAATAATAATAATAATAATAATAATAATAATAATAATAATGAATTGCATTTATATAGTGCTTTTCTAGACACTCCCCACAATGGAAATTGCACTTTGTTATTTGTGCCCTCTGATGTAAAGTCTTACAAAAAAAGGAAAACAAAACAAAATGTCGGAGGGCTTTCCAGGGTCCAGGGTCCAGGGTCTGTCTGGTCTCATGTGCTTGTTTTCATGGATAAAGAACAAGAGAGAATGTTTTCCCCTCTCTGTCTACTACGACAGGTGTCTGTCCAGAACATGATGTCTGTGTAACGGCTGTGACATCGTCACCTTAAACTTCGATGCCCCAAGGGAGTTTCGAACCCGGGTCTCCCACGCCGCGGGCGACAGCACAGACCGCTATACCAAGAGGTGAACTCATTGCTTTGCAACGTGTCTATCTGTCTTTTGAGGATGTGAGAGTGAGTTTAACCCATACACACACCAAACATACTCGAACACACACACACACACACACACACACACACACACACACACACACACACACACACACCAAACATACTCGAACACACATACTTGCATGCAAATGACACACACATGTTCACACATTCATGCAAACACTGCATTTTTTTTACAGACACGCACACACACACACACACACACACACACACACACACACACACACACACACACACACAAGCACACGCACACACACACACACACACACACAACCGCTACGGCAAAGCACCATCTGTGGCACCACCGCACGCAGAACATGCATATAAAGGCATGTACCTGAACACTGAACCAACCACCACCAAATCTATCTGCTTAGTTCTGCAGACACTCACTATATAACAAACCATGAAAAATGCCAGCAGTCATTTCGTCAACCAGTGGTGCTAGAGACAGCCTTCTGCTCTCTGACTGTGACACCCATAGATATATATCACTAGATGACTCACCAGGGGCGGATTTAGGATTGTAGGAGATCCGGGGCTTATCCCAGATGGGCCCCCCCCCCCCCCCTTTTTTTTTTATTTTATTTTTTTTATTTTTTTTTGTAATTTTCTTTTTTAGTTTTTGGGCAGGCAAGGGGTGGTTTGGAGGGGGTCCGGCACAACCCCCTCCACGACAGATTTTTTTTGAATTTAATGAACCTGTACGTGCAATTTCCTGCAATATAGAGCCTTCAATCTTGACCAATAAAGCTGCTCTTTTCACTATAAAACTCAGTTAACCATAACGTAGTTATGGTTAGATTTATATATTGGGGGGGGATATATCATATTTTTCATATAATCAAAAAGTGGTGGAGCAAGATCATACCTTTGCTCCCCCGTATTTTTTCGGGAGGCCGGTAAGGAGTGCATTACAGTAGTCGAGTCGGCTTGAGATAAAGGCATGGATCTGGTTTTCAGCGTCCTTTTGATTTATAAATGGCCGTACTTTAGCTATGTTTCTAAGGTGGAAGAATTAAGTTTTTGTCAACTTGTTGATTGTGATTTAAAGCTTAGGTCTGAGTCTACCATAACACCAAGACTTAACTCACTCAAATACAGTTAGCAGCTGGATAGACCACAGATGGAAATTAGCTTCTGCTAAATCTGGTGCAAACATATTTTCATGTAACAATGATGAATTGTATAAAAAAAAAAAAAAAAAAAAAACATTTTTTTTTTTTTTTTTTAATAGATTCGGGGCTTTTCAGAATACATCCGGGGCTTGAGCCCAGGTAGCCACCCCCTAGCTCCGCCCCTGTGACTCACCCTCGCTGCTGGCCGACGGAGGCCGACGTTGCCACATGGCGGCCATCTTGCGTAGGTGGTGCACGCCCCCTCATAACATGCATGTCTATGGTGCATGTACTATTGAAATAACCATAGCTTGCTAAATTTTCAACCGTTTGGTTGGTTAAAAACATCAGAGATGTAGTTATCATACTGCATACTTATAATGGACTTTCTTTCTTTTTAAACTTTCTTTTTTTAGCGTTTAACGCTTTTCTGGTCAAGCATGACCGACAGAAACAGGTTGAAATGGGATGTAGAGCAGGGGAAGACATTCTGAGAAATGACGGCGGGTCCGGGAATCGAAACTCGTGTCCCCCAGATCCGTGACGCAGCACGGTTTCCCCCGACGCAGAAATAGCGCCGAGATATGCGGTGAGCTACGGGAGCTCCCTTATAATGGACTTTCATATGCATTTTTTATTATTATTATTATTATTCCAATCATAGCCACGTTAATAACGTTTGTAATAAACCAAACCGTTTGTAAATCCGTCAAGATTTCAGCGAGTTAAGAGTATTTTTGTCTGTGCAGATCATCGCCTTAAAGCCCAACCTCCAGGTTAAACCCTACTGATCAATTATGGGTAGTTTACATCATTGGTATATAATTTCATTATTTATATTTTTCCATTTGACACCGGAAATGCCACTCTGAAAGAGTTAAAAAGGTCCACGCACGAATAACATGCACGCGCGAATAAAAAAAGCGTATCAAACGCCGACGTCACAACAGGACAACAGGTGCATATTAATGAGCCGAATCTAAAAGCTTATCAGACGCTAGCACCTAGCACGGCCGTGACGTCACTTCAGGAAACGTATGCCTTATGTCCGTCCGGGTCATAGTACTAGATCAATGGTGGCTCACTCGGTGCATCACAGTTAGCCTATATCTCCGCCGTCCCTGCTACACGCAGTCGGGACCACTACACTCACTGACGTTAGCCTATAGCCCGCCGTCCCTGCGGGTGGTTCTCTCCTCTTTGTGTGCCCCCGTCCCCGCGGAGGAGCTCGGAGCCCGCAGCGCTAGTTAGCTCATAGCTATCGTGTAACACTAGCCTTTACGGGCTCGAGCACCCTACGGCTGCCGCCGCCGTCGCGTCCATGGGCCCCCCGGCAGGGCACCCGTGGGGACGGGGTGTACAGAGAGGAGAGAACCATTTTGGGTCGGCCGTTCATGCCGGCCAGCGAGCCGGATGTCGGGATATGTTGTTAGCACAATAGCTACCAAGCTAAGCTATGTTATCTACTAACGTTATAAACACAATATGTGTACAACGACACAATGATTTACATTATTACAAATATGGTAACGTGGTTGTGGCTTTTACAAATAGTGGTTAGCTTTAGAGATGGATGGATGGCTATAATCACGGAGCAATAGTGAGGTGAAACAGATACATTTCCAT
>NC_140181.1:6916165-6951165 GCF_963971535.1 Notolepis coatsorum | reverse complement strand
GGGGTGGGGGGAGGGAGTTTCCTGGTCCCACGGCCTGGAATATTGGGCGTGTGCACCGCAGAAATTCCCCCGCCATAGAGTACGTCACCGTGCACGTCTCTGTTGGTAGGACTTCCGTGTGCTGTTCAGGTCCATGTGATGGATCTGTTTCGGGGGGTGGTCAGGGCTCCTCCTCACTAAGCTCCTATTCGGGCCTTCTGTGTCCTATTCGGGCCTTCTGTGAGTTGGGACTCCTCCTTCCATGTGAGGGAGCCTCCTTCAGAGTACAGAGCCTCCTCCTCAGATTGTCAAGGTGAGTGGACCCTCAAGAAGGAGTCCTACTCTATTGTGTATGTATTCGATTCAATTCGATTATTGAGTGTGTATGGGTTCAGTGCCTCCTCCCCGGAGAGCCCTAAAACCAATTTTTTACATGGCTCAAGGTGCAATATATTCTTTTCAATCTGTACAGCTCGCGTGGGAAGTCTCTCTGGGGATTCCCGTCTCCTTCCTATGGGAGGGTGGTGGGATGTAAAAATGTGAAAAAAATTTACCCCCGGCTGTGTAGACTGGGATACATACTGTTGGTGCTTCCTGCTTTTCTATTAAAAAGAGTTGGAGTTAGGAAGTGTCACACCCCTCTTGTCGTTCCCCTGGGCGCCTTGGGGATTCAATGACAGGTCTAAATAGCCTGTTCATTGATGTGGGTGTGTCCCGACGCACGTATAGTGCTAGCTCGGGGTGTTCTGTAAACAGGCGACTGACTGGCACGCCTTGGTTGCTTGAGGTTAAAACGGCGTTTTTATAAAGCAACTGGGATGGAGGTTTTTCCTCTTCCGACGACCAAATCCGACGACCTGGTTTGGTTATCGACGGATTCTCGTTCATATCTGGGGGATGATGACGGAATGGATCTGAACATATGTAGAGGGGTCTCACGCCCTGGGGGTGGGCCACCGGGCGCGGTTCGCCCGAACGTCTGGGTGGCGCCTTCTTTTCATGTTTAAGATCAACACGCATATCTGCCCCTTCTCCTGGAGTAGGCATGTCGGCGTGGTTAGGGCACGGGACTGGTTCTGGTCACGCTGGTCCGGATCAGTTGAACCCGTTGTCCGCCGGGGATGCAGATCTGCTGTTCTGGTACCCTGAGGGACTTGGGCTTTTTTCAGCAGGAAAAATGCCAGGTCGGTCCGGGTGTCACAGGGTTAAGCGCTATGGAGACCCTGGTTGGGTAAATTTTTTACTCAGCACTGTCGTAATGGCTTACGGCCATGCCAACCTGTACACGCTCGATCTCGTCAGATCTCGGCCGCTACACAGGTTGGTCCTGGTTAGTACTTGGTTGGGAGACCGCCTGGGAATACCAAGTACGGTGTGCTTGGGGCTGGTTCTCCATTCTTTTTCGCTCCTCTCTCATGCATGGCGAAGAGGGGCCTGTTGGGGTGGTCTTTTGACCTCCTCTGGTGACCCTGTGCTTCCCGTATCGCCGGGCCCGGTCCGAAGTCATGTTTCGTCGACCCGTAGGCCTGGGTTAACCCTTTTTTGAAAACTGAAACACTTGTACTGCGGTATAGCCGGTGTATACCCGCAGGTGTGTTTTGGAGTTTTTTCTTGAGGGGTTATAGGAACAACCACCGCATTGGGTAACACCAAGGTGGTTGATTCCCTGGTGTGTTGGAGCAGTGTCAACTCCCGGGTTACCCGGTTGAGGGTGCCCCTGCACGTTCATGACGTCTGCCAATCGTGTCAGCCTTCTCTGCCTCAACCCCTCTGGGTGGGGTTATTTTAAATGGAGGCTTGGTCATGCAACAACGCCAGCTTACGCCCCTTCCGCTGGGGCGGCTGTGTTCAGCTGTCCCCTCTGGCGCCTGTCTCGTCCGCAGTCTCCAGGCTAGGGTTAACAGCCTGTTGCCTGGTTTTTCCCCGGTGCGCTGCCTGCTTCCGTTGGTTAACCTTTTTTGTGTGCTTACGGCCATGCTGACTGCCTGTTCTGCAGGGTCAGTGTGCCAGGCGGTGTACTGTTGGGGGGACAGGGCCCGCTCGGCTGAGGGGCCTTTCTCTGAATACGCTGGCGATGTGGGGGGCGGGGTCACTAAGTGCCCACCTGGTGGGGTCTTGATGCTGGCATCATGGACTTCTCCGGGCCCCCGTTCCAGGGGGTCCAGTCCCTTTGGTGGGTCTGGGTCTTCCTTCGCGCTCCGCTGCTACGGCCTTGCCACGGGGTTGGGTTTGCCCTTGACCCCGTGATTCTGGGGGCAGTAACGAGGTTGTTTCCTCCGTTCGTTCCCGGGTGGCATGCGGGTTGTGCGTGTGTGTAGTCGTGGGGTCAAGCCACGGTCTGCTCACCCTGTGCGTGGAGTTGCTTGAGTGCCTCTTCGCACGGTCGGGTCCGTCGCCCTCCCGTGAAGCCCCCAATAGGGGGGGTGCCCTCCATTAGGGTGGGTCGGGGGGGCTCGGCCCTCCCTATTCTGATGGTTGTGGGGGGCTTTCAGCGGGGTGTATTTGTCGGCCGATGGCTCTCGCTCAGCCTCCCTTGTGCAGAGAGTGACGCCGAGCGAGAGCTATACGATACAGAAGGTTAGGTTATGACTATAACCAAGTTCTGTTAGTATAGCGACGCTCGGCATCCGACGCCGCTGCAGCCCTTGATCTCGCCTTGTGGTGAAAGCTTGGGAAGGAGGCGAGTGGGTGGCCCCACCCCTGCTTATATGGGTAAGCTGATAGGGGTGTGGTCAGACAAATATTGGGATTAAAGGTACATTGTGGTCTTTATTCAGTGCGCGTGCACGTGTGCGAGGACAGTGCAGAGAGTGACGCTGAGCGTCGCTATACTAACAGAACTTGGTTATAGTCATAACCTAACGTTAGTTAGGGTTAGATCTTTTTTTTTTTTTTTTTTTTTGATAATGGTTGAAGAAGTGCGTCTTTAGTCGACGCCGAAAGATTGGACGGGATTCAGCTGTCCTAACTGGGGTGGGTAGTTCATTCCACCATTGTGGGGCAAGGACTGAGAATAGGCGACTTCTCTTTGATGACCCTCCCGGAGCTCAGATAGGAGTAGGTCTGAGGCGGCCAGAAGATGCAGAGCGTAGGGGTCTTGAGGGTGTGTAGTTAGAGACCATTGACCGGAGGTAGGCGGGAGCGGTTCCCTTTGCCGCACGGTATGCTAGGTCGAGGGCCTTGAAGCGGATTCATGCAGCAATGGGGAGCCAGTGCAGGTCCCTAAGAAGTGGGGTGACATGGGCCGACTTCGGTAGGTTTGAGATCAGGCGGGCCGCTGCGTTCTGAATGAGTTGAAGAGGCTTAGTGGCAGTGGCCGGGAGGCCAGCGAGCAGTGCGTTGCAGACAGACAGACAGGACAGACAAGACAGACAAGACAGACAAGACAGACAAGACAGACAAGACAGACAAGACAGACAAGACAGACAAGACAGACAAGACAGACAGACAGACAGACAGACAGACAGACAGACAGACAGACAGACAGACAGACAGACAGACAGACAGACAGACAGACAGACAGACAGACAGACAGACAGACAGACAGACAGACAGACAGACAGACAGACAGACAGACAGACAGACAGACAGACAGACAGACAGACAGACAGACAGACAGACAGACAGACAGACAGACAGACAGACAGACAGACAGACAGACAGACAGACAGACAGACAGACAGACAGACAGACAGACAGACAGACAGACAGACAGACAGACAGACAGACAGACAGACAGACAGACAGACAGACAGACAGACAGACAGACAGACAGACAGACAGACAGACAGACAGACAGACAGACAGACAGACAGACAGACAGACAGACAGACAGACAGACAGACAGACAGACAGACAGACAGACAGACAGACAGACAGACAGACAGACAGACAGACAGACAGACAGACAGACAGACAGACAGACAGACAGACAGACAGACAGACAGACAGACAGACAGACAGACAGACAGACAGACAGACAGACAGACAGACAGACAGACAGACAGACAGACAGACAGACAGACAGACAGACAGACAGACAGACAGACAGACAGACAGACAGACAGACAGACAGACAGACAGACAGACAGACAGACAGACAGACAGACAGACAGACAGACAGACAGACAGACAGACAGACAGACAGACAGACAGACAGACAGACAGACAGACAGACAGACAGACAGACAGACAGACAGACAGACAGACAGACAGACAGACAGACAGACAGACAGACAGACAGACAGACAGACAGACAGACAGACAGACAGACAGACAGACAGACAGACAGACAGACAGACAGACAGACAGACAGACAGACAGACAGACAGACAGACAGACAGACAGACAGACAGACAGACAGACAGACAGACAGACAGACAGACAGACAGACAGACAGACAGACAGACAGACAGACAGACAGACAGACAGACAGACAGACAGACAGACAGACAGACAGACAGACAGAGACATCCCCAGTCACTACTAAAGTTCTAGCCCCCACTCCCTGCTTAAATGGATCAGAGCAGGGATCATTAATTCACCAGAGGACTGCAGCTTGATCACATGACCCAGGCTCCTCCTCTCAGCTGCATCATGGCAGACGGGGTCGCGACCCCCTAGGAGTCTGCAGACTCCAGCGAGATCTGTCTCTAAAACAATTTCTAACCTCCCCTGTCAAGTTGTTAATAATGCCGTCTTAAATTATACACCACTCTAGTCAGAGAGAGAATGTAGCGATGAAAGAGACAGACCTAAAATATACAAACGCTGTTTACCAGAGACGTTCTTCTGCAATGAAAAGAGTGAGAAAGAGAGAGAGACAGAGACAGAGACAGAGAGAGAGAGAGAGAGAGAGAGAGAGAGAGAGAGAGAGAGAGAGAGAGAGAGAGAGAGAGAGAGAGTTTGTGCCAAACAACAAGAAACATGCTGTAGTATGTAGCCAGGCCATGTGGAAGAAACTATTTATGTATTAGGCATTTGTATGTGTGGTAACATTGACTGTATTTCATAACTAATATGTGTGAATAATTAGATAATCATAATGTAAAAGCAGGGCTCAGCCAAAGGTGATATTATTGGAGATACAAAAGACAGACATTCAACCCCCCCCCCCACTCTAACAGATGTAATCAGTGGAGAACAAAGACTGTATGTAAATATAAGTCACACCCAGCGCCTAACAGAATACAGGCAGAGAAACACAGACCAAACTTGCTTCTGCTAAGAGTTCATGGAAACTAATTCACAAACAAGTTATCTATTAATCAACTGTTTAGTATCAAAATGTAAGCCAAGAGTAAAACTGTGATAATATTAAAAGTGTGTAAATTCATATACACGGGAGATACATCTTGTAAAATGTTTATTGGAACATGCCTCATCAAGAAGTCACACCGACGGGGGCTATGAGCCCCCCCCCCTCTGAGGCAGGAACAGGCCCACACCCACACAGGAGATCGATTGGGGACCGCCCCCAGAAGACCACCGGATTGGACCAAAACGTACTACTAGACTGTTATGATTGGGGGAAAATGATAGTATTTAATAGCGAACGCAGTGTTAATTCAGGAGCCCAGACAAACCCAGGTCTGCGGCTCCCCGCTCCCATCCAGACTGCTGATTATACGCGAGTAAAATCATGGACCCAATGGTTGGTTAGAGTAACATGTACAGATCCCTGATCTGTTTGACCAGATTTACTCATGTGTAATGCTTACAGTAGATTCGCTATTTTCATTGATGTTAACATGACTGTTGTATGTAATCCTTTGTACAGACTTATGTTAATGTGCTCTGAATAATCCTTGTATGAAAAAGCAAACTTCTAATTCACTCTGAGCCCAGAGGCAAATAAATACTGAGTTTGAACCATAGTTTCCTTTTTTGCCTGGCATGCACATCAGTAGAGAAAAGACCATTTGAATCATGGTGACCTTTCCTCCTTCCAGATAACAACCTCATTGTACTGTAAAATAACAGATTAATAGATATTAATAGATATTGATTAAGAATATACCACATATGCATGTACTGTATGTGTGTGTGTGTGTGTGTGTGTGTGTGTGTGTGTGTGTGTGTGTTCGAGTATGTTGTGTGTGTGTGTGTGTGTGTGTGTGTGTGTGTGTGTGTGTGTGTGTGTGTGTGTGTGTGTGTGTGTGTGTGTGTGTGTGTGTGTGTGTGTGTGTGTGTGTGTGTGTGTGTGTGTGTGTGTGTGTGTGTGTGTGTGTGTGTGTGTGTGTGTGCAAAACTGAAACCCCTCAACAGGCCCAATTCCCTCAACATACTGTGGCAGACATCATGGCTGGTCCCCTGGTTACGTGGAGGAAGGGAGACACCACCACTGCCACCCTGGGGGGGGGAGATACCACCACCGCCACGGGCAGAGGAGAGAAGTGAGGAGTTTATTAGGACTGATGGAACACACCTGTGCACCACGTGATCACACACATCTCGTTTTGTTTATGTTTTTGGTAGTTTTTTTGCTAGCGGGCAGCACCCAGTGGTACGTCACCCTGGGGCCCCGGGCAGCACCCAGTGGTACGTCACCCTGGGGCCCCGGGCAGCACCCAGTGGTACGTCACCCTGGGGCCCCAGGCAGCACCCAGTGGTACGTCACCCTGGGGCCCCGGGCAGCACCCAGTGGTACGTCACCCTGGGGCCCCAGGCAGCACCCAGTGGTACGTCACCCTGGGGCCCCGGGCAGCACCCAGTGGTACGTCACCCTGGGGCCCCAGGCAGCACCCAGTGGTACGTCACCCTGGGGCCCCAGGCAGCACCCAGTGGTACACCACCCTGAGGCCCCAGGCAGCACCCAGTGGTACACCACCCTGGGGCCCCAGGCAGCACCCAGTGGTACGTCACCCTGGGGCCCCAGGCAGCACCCAGTGGTACACCACCCTGGGGCCCCAGGCAGCACCCAGTGGTACGTCACCCTGGGGCCCCAGGCAGCACCCAGTGGTACACCACCCTGGGGCCCCAGGCAGCACCCAGTGGTACACCACCCTGAGGCCCCAGGCAGCACCCAGTGGTACGTCACCCTGAGGCCCCAGGCAGCACCCAGTGGTACACCACCCTGAGGCCCCAGGCAGCACCCAGTGGTACGACACCCTGGGGCCCCAGGCAGCACCCAGTGGTACACCACCCTGAGGCCCCAGGCAGCACCCAGTGGTACACCACCCTGAGGCCCCAGGCAGCACCCAGTGGTACACCACCCTGAGGCCCCAGGCAGCACCCAGTGGTACACCACCCTGAGGCCCCAGGCAGCACCCAGTGGTACACCACCCTGAGGCCCCAGGCAGCACCCAGTGGTACACCACCCTGAGGCCCCAGGCAGCACCCAGTGGTACACCACCCTGAGGCCCCAACATTCCCTTTTTTGTACGAGAGCCTGGAACGTGTTTTGACTACACTTTTTTTTTCTTTTTTTTTCTCCCATCCCAATTTCGTATCGTCCAATTCTACCCCTCCCCTGTCTCGAACGCTGCTAGGCCACGCCTCCCACTGGTCGGCTGCAGTGAGGATAGAAGCCTTGCATCACGTGTCTCCTCCGGTACTTGAGGAGGCAGCCGTCGCATCTTTTCACCTGAACAGCGCGATCTCTCAGCGGCGAGGGTCTGCGTGGGAGGGACACGCCGCCCCCGTCGCTTCCTGATTCTGCTGCGCAGGCGCACCAACCGACCTGTAGGAGTCGCTGTCCACAACGTCCGATCCCCACCCACCGGCTTCCCACCCCCTAACACTGCCAATTGTATTAGTATGAACGACCAGCCAAGCCGGTAGCATCTCCTGCATTAGTGGCGAGCACCTTGCCCACTGCGCCACTTAGCCGCCTTTTTGACTACTCTTTAGACTACTCTTTTGACTACTCTTTTGACTACTCTTTTGACTACTATTTTGACTACTCTTTTGACTACTCTTTTGACTACTATTTTGACTACTCTTTTGACTACTCTTTTGACTACTCTTTTGACTACTCTTTTGACTACTCTTTTGACTACTATTTTGACTACTATTTTGCCTATCGGACTTGTACTTTGGATCAATAAATATCACCTGTTTATTGAAATTGTGCTCGTGTGGACATTGGAATAGTTTGTTTGTTTCAGTCCGTGTCACGCCTGAACACCACAAGGCTTGTTGTCACGACAACACTATACATCCTCGCACGCAAACGACTCTGCGAGCCACGCTGTCTGACATGTCGCCCCGAAACCCTGAGCCTCCAAGTGAAGGGACATTATGAGTCACTTGAAGAAGACGCCGCCCCCTCAGACAGACCTGTCAGCCCACATGACTCTGCCGCGTGCCGCCGCCGCATCGCCCGCTCTATTCTTAGTGGATTCTCCAACATCCCTGCTTGAAACGGAACCATCCAATAAACATCTGTCCGACGTGTCGTGTTGGAGAGCTTCTCAAACCAAGACAGTGCACAGCCTGCAGAGTGTAACCAACCACCTTTAACCCTTTCACTACCACACTACAGAAACCTCTCACTACCACACTACAGAAACCTCTCACTACCACACTACAGAAACCTCTCACTACCACACTACAGAAACCTCTCACTACCACACTACAGAAACCTCTCACTACCACACTACAGAAACCTCTCACTACCACACTACAGAAACCTCTCACTACCACACTACAGAAACCTCTCACTACCACACTACAGAAACCTCTCACTACCACACGACAGAAACCTCTCACTACCACACTACAGAAACCTCTCACTACCACACTACAGAAACATCTCACTACCACACTACAGAAACCTCTCACTACCACACGACAGAAACCTCTCACTACCACACTACAGAAACCTCTCACTACCACACGACAGAAACATCTCACTACCACACTACAGAAACCTCTCACTACCACACGACAGAAACCTCTCACTACCACACGACAGAAACCTCTCACTACCACACTACAGAAGGTTAACCTTTCACTACCACACTACAGAAGGTTAACCTTTCACTACCACACTACAGAAGGTTAACCCTTTCACTACCACACGACAGAAACCTCTCACTACCACACTACAGACGGTTAAACCTTTCACTACCACACTACAGAAGGTTAACCTTTCACTACCACACTACAGAAGGTTAACCCTTTCACTACCACACTACAGAAGGTTAACCCTTTCACTACCAACTACAGAAACCTCTCACTACCACACGACAGAACCCTTTCACTACCACACGACAGAACCCTTTCACTACCACACTACAGAAGGTTAACCCTTTCACTACCACACTACAGAAGGTTAACCCTTTCACTACCACACTACAGAATGTTAACCCTTTCACTACCACACTACAGAAGGTTAACCCTTTCACTACCACACTACAGAAACCTCTCACTACCACACGACAGAACCCTTTCACTACCACACTACAGAAGGTTAACCCTTTCACTACCACACTACAGAAGGTTAACCCTTTCACTACCACACTACAGAATGTTAACCCTTTCACTACCACACTACAGAAGGTTAACCCTTTCACTACCACACTACAGAAACCTCTCACTGCCACACTACAGAATGTTAACCCTTTCACTACCACACTACAGAAGGTTAACCCTTTCACTACCACACTAAAGAAACCTCTCACTGCCACACTACAGACGGTTAACCTTTCACTACCACACTACAGAAGGTTAACCCTTTCACTACTACACTACAGACGGTTAACCCTTTCACTACCACACTACAGAAACCTCTCACTGCCACACTACAGACGGTTAACCTTTCACTACCACACTACAGAAGGTTAACCCTTTCACTACCACACTACATATGGTTAACCCTTTCACTACCACACTACAGAAGGTTAACCTTTCACTACCACACTACAGAAGGTTAACCTTTCACTACCACACTACAGAAGATTAACCTTTCACTACCACACTACAGAAGATTAACCTTTCACTACCACACTACAGAAGGTTAACCTTTCACTACCACACTACAGAAGGTTAACCTTTCACTACCACACTACAGAAGGTTAACCTTTCACTACCACACTACAGAAGATTAACCTTTCACTACCACACTACAGAAGATTAACCTTTCACTACCACACTACAGAAGGTTAACCCTTTCACTACCACAATACAGAATGTTAACCCTTTCACTACCACACTACAGAAGGTTAACCCTTTCACTACCACACTACAGAAGGTTAACCTTTCACTACCGCACTACAGAAGGTTAACTCTTTCACTACCACACTACAGAGGGTTAACCTTTCACTGCCACACTACAGAAGGTTAACCCTTTCACTACCACACTACAGAAGGTTAACCTTTCACTACCACACTACAGATGGTTAACCTTTCACTACCACACTACAGAAGGTTAACCCTTTCACTACCACACTACCGAAGGTTAACCTTTCACTACCACACTACAGAAGGTTAACCCTTTCACTACCACACTACAGAAGGTTAACCTTTCACTACCACACTACAGAAGGTTAACCCTTTCACTACCACACTACAGAAGGTTAACCCTTTCACTACCACACTACAAAAAGTTAACCCTTTCACTACCACACTACAGAAGGTTAACCTTTCACTACCACACTACAGAAGGTTAACCTTTCACTACCACACTACAGACGTTTAACCTTTCACTACCACACTACACAAGGTTAACCCTTTCACTACCACACTACAGAAGGTTAACATTTCACTACCACACTACAGAAGGTTAACCTTTCACTACCACACTACAGAAGGTTAACCCTTTCACTACCACACTACAGAAGGTTAACTTTTCACTACCACACTACCAAAGGGTTAACCCATTTCACTACCACACTACAGACGGCTACCCTTTGTCGTGTGGACAGTGAAAGGGTTAACCTTCTGTGTTGTCGCAGTGAAATGGGTTAACCCTTTAGTAGGGTGGTAGTGAAAGGGTTAACTCTGGGGATATAGGGTATATCTTCATATCTCTCATTTCACACTGGCACACGCACGCACACGCACACAGACACACGCACACAGACACACGCACACAGACACACGCACACAGACACACAGACACACACACGCACACACACACACACACACACACACACACACACACACACACACACACACACACCCATCAGGGGCAGTAGGGTTATTAGAGTCTACCCACCTCCTCATGTTTCCAACACACAACTGGTGGCAATGATTCGGTGGAGGGGAGTGGGTTAATTGTAGGTATGAGCGTGTGGGGGAGGGGGGGGGGGGCAGGAGGGGGGGGGGGGACACACAGGAGAGTAATGAAACAATTTGAAAAGGAGCAAATTAACTCAGGAGGAAGAAGCAGAGGAGTGGACTAGATTACAGACTAGAGACCATGGCCCCTATGGGAGAATCCTCTGGAATAAATCTTGATAGAAGGAGGGAGGGAGGGAGGGAGGGAGGGAGGGAGGGAGGGAGGAGGGGAGGGGAGGGAGGGAGGGACAGACCAGTCCAACAGAGAGAAGTGAAAGAGGGAGAGAGAGATTGAGGGAGAGGGGATGCAGAGGGGAAGAGAGAGAGAGAGAGAGATTGAGGGAGAGGGAGAGAGAGAGAGAGAGAGTGAGAGAGATTGAGGGAGAGGGAGAGGGAGGGAGAGAGACTTTTGATGTTCTTTTATTAAAACATGTCAACTAAAAACAGTCAATAGAGACACAAAAATCTCACGGCATCTTCATAAAAACAACACACACACCCACACACTCACCCGCACACACACTCGCACGCACACACCCACACACACACACACACACACACACACACACACACCCACAACCACCCCTACACACTCCAAAAACCTCCTTCAGCACATAAAAACCACTTGACATTAAAATGCATATGTTCAGCCCCTCCCCCCCCACAGTACCCATTGCATTCCCCAGTCCCCAAGCACTCTCCACCCGGTCCTGCCTCTCCCTCTGGATCTCCACCATGCTCTCCTCCACAGAGTCCCCAGTCCCCAAGCACTCTCCACCAGGTCCTGCCTCTCCCTCTGGATCTCCACCATGCTCTCCTCCACAGAGTCCCTCACGATGAACTTGGTGACGACCACGTTCCTGGTCTACCCAAAACGGTGGCAGCGGTCCACACCCTGCTGCTCCGATGCAGGGTCCACGCCGGGTCCATGAGGTAGACGTGGGAGGCAGGCCAGCGGTCAGGTTAAACCCAACCCCTCCAGCCTTGAGTGACAGGAGCAAGATGACGAGGCCGCGGCCGGGGCTCTGGAACTCCCTGATGACCTGGGCCCGCCTCTTCTGAGTCAATCTGCCGTCCAGACGCACAAAACTGAAACCATGGTCCCTGAATGGGGTCTCTAGTATGGTGAGGAAACGTGTGAACTGAGAGACCACCAGACTCTTGATGCTGCCGTCCTCATTGCGCACCCTGAGCAGGTTGTCCATCAGAGCTTTAACCTCCTCCTCTTCCATCTCCTGTGGGAACTCCACCAGCCGACTGGCCCTGATCTCACCTCGACAGCGAGGACAGCGCGCATGTTCCTGCTCCGTGCCGACGACCAGAGTGATGCAAGAGCGGCAGTAGACATGAGCACAGTGTGTGATGACAGGCAGGCGGACCGACTCCAGGCAGACAGAACACTCCTCGTCTGAACCGCTGGACAGGCCCCGCCCCAGGCGCTCCACCAGACGCCCCCGCAGCTCGTTCACCTCGCTGCTCTTGGTGCGCCGGAGGGTGATGCACTTCACCAGGGTCTGGAGGTTCTCCAGGCCAGTCTTGTCGCCCTGAGTGACCGGCCTCTGGATCACTCTGTCCCACCACACCTTCACCTCCTTCTGCGATGTAATATTGACCCCAAGTCCAGGAGAGAACAGGACAGCCACCCCTGCACTATTATTAGTGCCATGACTCATCACCAATCCCCCCCTCCAACTGAGTCCCCAGTCAACCTCATTACCCACATCACTATGGGTCTCTTGTACAAAAATAACATTTAAATGTTTCTGTTTTGCATAATCAGAAAACAGCCCCCCTTTCACACCATCCCCAGCACCATCAATCCGAAGGACCTCCATGTGAAAAAAGAGGGAGAAAACAGAGCAAGAACCAGAAAAAGAAACCCACCAGCAGATGTGCACCATACAGTCCATACATTATACACCTGTATTTGATGACAATCTTTTCCTGACATTAGTAGCCCACTTATTCAGTCGGAACTTCCTCCTGGGTGTCATCATTAAACCCCCACCTGTGACCTTGTTAGCATGCATCACAGACCTTAAAAACTTTTCTTGATCTGGGAAAAAACGTCCCAATGGAAAATGTTTCCTGTTTTTGGTTTCCCTAAGAAACCAGGTGAGCTCCCTAGCAGTATACATCCCCTCCTTTTCCAAATCCTCACCCCCATCACCAGATACCAATGCCTCTTCCTCAGACCCACTCTCCCTCTCCTTAGCACCCCCCTCTAAATCCATCCCCTCCTCACCCACCAGTGTGCTCCCCTCAACTTCAATCTCCTTCCCATTCTGACCCCCCCCCTCCACCACTTTGCCCCCCCTTCTCTCCACAACACCACTGGCCTCTGCGTCAGCTTCATTCCCCCCTACAACCACGGGGAGAGGGGCCCCCCCTCCATCTGATGAACCTAGCACCGGCCCTGGCTGTGCACCTGTTTCGGGAGCATGCTTCCCCCCTGCAGCTTCTCCCTCCAGCACCAGCCCCTCTGTCTCACCAGTAACCTCCTCCACTCCCCCTGTATCTGCCTGTTGCTCTGCACACACCACATTAACCTCTACTATTTTTTCACTTGGCTGACGCGATGCCCCTCCCGCTGCGCGCTTTGGATGCGGACAAGCGAACAGCGCAAGCTGTCAGTACTCGCATACACAGCATACAAGCTCTCCCCAAACTTCACAGTGAAACTAGCATTTAACGTTTGGTCTGCGCTTTTCAAATACATAAACACTTGCCTAAGGCAAGGAGAGTACATGCTTCAGCCCAGGTTCCTTACACCCAAGAGCAATAGGTCTGAATCCACTCGCAAACCTCCCGAAGCGCATCAGCTCCCTCGACAGAGCCTCGTCTTTGATAAACGGAGGTACATTCGACACGACTACCCGTGTAGCGGGAGCTGACAGCGGCGATACGGCCACAACAAGCACATCCCTCACAAAAATGCCACTCGCAAATACTTTGTTTACCAAACTTTCCCTTTTAAAAAAAAACCACCACAGCCTTATTCATCCGCGATGCATAAGCGAGATTTTCGCATCCTACCTGCTCGCCGACAGCTTTCAAAACCTCCTCCACCGTAGCAGTCCCCTCGGGGACACACCTCACCCCGTGTCGGAGCGACACAGACCCATTCTCGAAGACACTCTGATGTCACGAGACCGCCGCCATCTTGGTATAGGGGGACCATACGGATTTCTACCATCAAATCCATGCATTGAGCTCCGTTTTTATTACATGTTTTATCACATTCTTGTTCATTTCATAACATTTTCATACGATTTGTTTTGAAAATATTGAGGCCAACATGGCATTTCACTATTTCGAAAGCCTTTCTGGTGATTCTAAAGGCGAGATATGAGTCAAAGAAACTCCCCCTGATTACCACGACCACAACACCAGAGCGAGTTAGCCGAACGTTAGCCACCAGCCACTTTTTCCTCTGTGATGGTATAAAACTTGCAATTTGGATTTCTGTTTTTGTCATTAGTATAACGCGTAACACAGCAGCTCTTTGGCATTGTGAAGGACTGAAGAAAAGTCTGCTTGATTGTCTTTAATTTGCCGCTTTAACGATCCGTTTCTCCACTAAATAGTGTACACAATGTACCAGGCGGGGCAGTTTCCCCCCACGCTGCAGTTGCCTAGCAACAACAGACAGGAAGTTGACTTCGAGAATGTCACCGGCCGCCTCCACTCACCAAACAATACACTCGCCTCCAACACTGTACACTTGCACCAGTTACCCTGATAGGAAAAAATAACCCATAAAACCACACCTCACTGTGCACATAGAAAAGAAACGGGAAAAAAAAGAACAAAAAAAAGGAAAAATAGAAGAATAGAAGAAACCTCCACAGACACCTCCGCTCACGTCAATCTCACTCCCAGCACCCTGAGAGAGAGAGAGAGAGAGAGAGAGAGAGAGAGAGAGAGAGAGAGAGAGAGAGAGAGAGAGAGAGAGAGAGAGAGAGAGAGAGAGAGAGAGAGGGGGGGGGGGGTGCAGAGGGGGAGAGAGAATCCAAGCCCCAGGTCTAAGCAGATCAAACCCCCTCCACAGATAAACCTCTATATGACACAGAATAGGCAGCACTAGGAAATGACAGTTGGCTCCCCACGGGGCTCTGTGGTGTGTGCGTGTGCATGTGTGTGTGTGTGTGTGTGTGTGTGTGTGTGTGTGTGTGTGTGTGTGTGTGTCTGTGTGTGTGTGTGTGTGTGTGAGAGTGAGTGAGTGAGTGTGTTTTTGTGTGTGTGCTCATGTGTGTGAGAGAGAGAGAGAGAGAGAGAGAGAGAGAGAGAGAGAGAGAGAGAGAGAGAGAGAGAGAGAGAGAGAGAGAGAGAGAGAGAGAGAGAGAGAGAGAGAGAGAGAGAGAGAGAGAGAGAGAGAGAGAGAGAGAGCTGGGGCCCAGAGGCTGGAAATAATGATAATTTTAGATTTTACTACAAGTAAAATAAATAAATAAGTACATTTATGTTAATGTTATTGCATTGGACCCACTAAGAGGAAAATGGACCAATGGTGGTTCTTTAGCTCTTAATAACAGGGGGACATTTTAGTATGAATGTGTTAATGAAAAAGTAAAACGTTCCCACATCCTGAACGATAGATAATTGATGTTGAATGGGCCATAGTAATGTCAATTTAGCAATACAATTTAAAAAGTTATAGCCCTGCAAAGAAGGTGAACATCTCCATAGACAAATAGCGCTGGCAGAGAGGCTACAGCGATGGATATAAGCTCCGGCAGAGAATGGGTTAAAACTTGGAACTTGAAAAAGATCTATATACATTTATTTTTTTTTTTTTAATCTCAGTATACAGTATCAGCTGCTGCATCGTTAATGAACTATAGATTTATATATAATTCGTTAATCTATTACTCTATTCCACTATATCGCACGATTGGGTTATTAAGATGCGGCAGGTGAGGCAGGCGGCTTAGTGAACTTACTGTACATACTGTACGCTTGTCAAGAGCCAATCGCTTAGTTGTTCATATTGACATTACTAAATGAGATGTCATGCTAATATGTCATGGTCTACAGTAGGACTTACTATTATAATACCTAATAAAACAAGTCATTAGAATAATAGAAGCCTACTTTGCTGGAACGATGTATTTCGCACGTATACAGTATGTGTGTGTGTGTGTGTGTGTGTGTGTGTGTGTGTGTGCTCGCGCGCTGAGGCTGCCTCACTAAGCCGTTTCTCGACACATTTATTTATTTATGGAGCATTTATTTATCCACTCTGGTTGGATGGTGTATTGTACTTGTGATGTATATAATAACAATACATTTGAATCTAATCTCATCTTTTTTTTTTTTTTTTATTGATCTTTTTCCCCCTCCATTTTTCCTCCGATTTTCTCCCATCCCAATGTTAGTCGTTATGCCAATTCCCAGTCCCTTCCTGGTCGCTGCGCACTTACCCCCCACAGTCAGATCATCTGGGAGAGTGGAGGCTACCACGTGCTTCCTCCGACACACGTCCAGCCAATCACCGCTTCTTTTCACCTGGCAGCGCGGATCCTCCCTGAGAGGGCGTAGCGTGTGGAAGGATCACACTATCCCCCTCAAGTCCTATCCGCGCTTAGCAGGCGCCCCAACCGAACTGTAGGAGTCACTGTTTACAACGACCCGGACCCACCCCGCCAGCTTCTCCCACCCTCCAATACAGCCAATTGTATTAGTGCAGACGGCCAGCCAAGCTGGTGACAACCCCGGAGCTGTGAGCTGGATTCGAACAGGCGAATCCAGCTCACAGCTCCGGGGTTGGTGACGAACGCAATCTCCGCTCGGCCACCTAACCGCCTTATCTAATCTCATTTTGAGATAAGTCGCAAATTGCTTCCAGGGCAATGCCAAACCTCTGCTGTTTTGCACACGCCTCATTCGCCTTATAAGGAGCTGGCGGGGCGCGTCTGTATGCAAACTCAATCAACGAGAAGGCTCATTTCAGTTTAAGAACGAGTGGCGTGTATTTAATTCGTGGCAACCCAACTACGAAGATTTTGACCACATACGTAGACCGTTTCACGCGTTCAGGAATCCGGAGGAGGATTTTCGTGAAAATCTGTCGGTACGAAATGTATACCAAGATATTTACAAAGGTACTTACGAACACATTTAGAGAACGAGGACCGTTGTCCATCCCTCGCGATTCAACTCTACTCCACTACAACCGACGCCAACGGAGACGAGATAAAAACCAAAATTGCATCTGCAGAAACGATGTCATTTTACAACCACTAACTTCATGCCAAGGGTTCACTGACGCACTGAAGGGTTCACTCACATACTGAAGGGTTCACTGACACACTGAAGGGTTCACTGACACACTGAAGGGTTCACTCACTCCTGAAGGGTTCACTCACACACTGAAGGGTTCACTCACTCCTGAAGGGTTCACTGACACACTGAAGGGTTCACTCACTCCTGAAGGGTTCACTGACGCACTGAAGGGTTCACTCACTCCTGAAGGGTTCACTGACACACTGAAGGGTTCACTCACTCCTGAAGGGTTCACTGACGCACTGAAGGGTTCACTCACTCCTGAAGGGTTCACTCACACACTGAAGGGTTCACTCACTCCTGAAGGGTTCACTGACGCACTGAAGGGTTCACTCACTCCTGAAGGGTTCACTGACACACTGAAGGGTTCACTCACTCCTGAAGGGTTCACTGACGCACTGAAGGGTTCACTCACTCCTGAAGGGTTCACTCACACACTGAAGGGTTCACTGACACACTGAAGGGTTCACTCACTCCTGAAGGGTTCACTCACTCCTGAAGGGTTCACTCACACACTGAAGGGTTCACTCACTCCTGAAGGGTTCACTCACACACTGAAGGGTTCACTGACACACTGAAGGGTTCACTGACACACTGAAGGGTTCACTCACTCCTGAAGGGTTCACTGACGCACTGAAGGGTTCACTCACTCCTGAAGGGTTCACTGACACACTGAAGGGTTCACTCACTCCTGAAGGGTTCACTGACGCACTGAAGGGTTCACTCACACACTGAAGGGTTCACTCACTCCTGAAGGGTTCACTCACACACCCTCCTGAAAGGTTCTGACTAACGAGCCGCTTGTGACTAACCTGACGGCCCTTTCCTCTGAGATATGGCACCGTGCTCTGCGGTCGTTTTTGGTTGTGAGCAGAGAACTCTGCACCGCAGGCCTCTTATCGAGAGTCTGGTACTGTAACGCTTGGGTTCTCTGGCCCCGCCATTCTGACACCTGTCACTGGGCTTCCCTGTCACTTGTCACTTATTGTTTGGGTCTCCTGATTGGTTGTCACGTTGGTGCGCTTGGTATGTCAGGAATGTGGTCATACTTAAACCCCTGTCTCTCTACTTCCAGTTGTCGGATCTTCTCATTCTCCTGCAGAGTACACGGCGGTACCGCAGACACTGGACGTTGCTGTCATTATTGTTATCATTATTATCTCTCTCCTAGACGCCCTGCGTCAGTGTTACTATCTGTTGCTATTACTCTAGGTGTAGCTACCGTTCTACAAATAAAGAGAACCACCGTTTACGAGTAAACAACCCTCTCTGCCTCTACTTATTACTCCACAACTGGAACCTACCTGTCTCCGTCGTAACATGGTACTCTTGAGTTATTAGATCTATCCATCTATACATCTATACATACGCCGGTGCTGCCGTTCGGTAGATGCTGCTGGTAACTGTGGTGAATGGTGCAGGGGTGCACATCCATTTTATCCAAGGTGGATGCGAGCACTTGAATGGGAAAAGTGGGCAATGATACGATCAATCACTGGGCAGGAGACGTACAATAACCCTGGAAACAGCAATATAGCAGCTACGCCACCACGGGTGAGTGAGTTCAAGACTCGAGAGGTTTATTTATCACATACATGATACCAGGGCATACAGTGAAATGCGAGTTCATAAACACATACTGTAGGCATGTTAGGCATGTATGTACACACATGCACACTTAATAACACACACACACTGTACTCACACGTACATAGAAATAGAAAAAAGAAAAGAAACATCAAATATAAAACAAATGTGCACTCTCTCTTGAAAACACACACACACACACACACACACACATGTACACACTCACACCCCAGAAAGTGTGACACATGAGCAAAGCATGATGAACGGCTCACTTGGGGGAGAGGTGCCGGCGCCAGCAGAATGTCTATAAGCCTGATCTCTTTGGGAGGAGCAGGTCACATCAGTCACGGGCCTCACAGGGAGCTTCTCTAGTGGCTAATGTCAGTTAAGTCTGTGACGTGATTGGACAGTTAAGTCTGTGACGTGATTGGACAGTTAAGTCTGTAACGTGATTGGACAGTTAAGTCTGTGACGTGATTGGACAGTTAAGTCTGTAACGTGATTGGACAGTTAAGTCTGTGACGTGATTGGATAGTCCGCATTGTCTGTGTTTTTCCAATGGTGGATGGGAAGACTATGGGGTGAGATAACGCTGTCAGAGTCACAGGCGGAATATGGGGCCGTTTGACCCTTGACCTTCTGTAGTGGGATCGTGAAAAGGTTAACCTTCTGTAGTGTGATCGTGAAAGGGTTAACCTTCTGTAGTGTGATCGTGAAAGGGTTAACCTTCTGTAGTGTGGCAGTGAAAGGTTAACCTTCTGTAGTGTGATCGTGAAAGGGTTAACCCTCCGTAGTGTGGTAGTGAAAGGGTTAACCTTCTGTAGTGTGGTAGTGAAAGGTTAACCGTCTGTAGAGTGGTAGTGAAAGGGTTAACCTTCTGTAGAGTGGTAGTGAAAGGGTTAACCATCCGTTGTGTGGTAGTGAAAGGGTTAACCTTATGTAGTGTGGTAGTGAAAGGGTTAACCTTCTGTAGAGTGGTAGTGAAAGGGTTAACCTTCTGTAGTGTGGTAGTGAAAGGGTTAACCCTCCGTAGTGTGGTAGTGAAAGGGTTAACCTTCTGTAGTGTGGTAGTGAAAGGGTTAACCTTCTGTAGAGTGGTAGTGAAAGGTTAACCCTCCGTAGTGTGGTAGTGAAAGGGTTAATCTTCCGTAGTGTGGTAGTGAAAGGGTTAACCCTCCGTAGTGTGGCAGTGAAAGGGTTAACTACCTTTAAACGAGTGTCTCTCTAGAGACATATCATCACATTAAACTAGTGAAGACAGAGTCTCTAACTGCCTTCCAGGGATTTACAACATAACACTAAAGTAGTGAAGACAGACAGGTGGTCAGGTGGATGTACTACAGGCGAGGAAGGGCCCCGATGAAGCTCAGGGACATCCTCCCCTGCCACCTTGCTGCCGCTCCGCCGCACCAGCTCGGGGAACTCTCGGCTCCAAGTCGGGAAGTGTCGGCCGAGCTAACAGCTGTGTGACGTGCGGAAGAGTAGAGGCAGAGGCCGAATCAGTGCTCGACTCAGTGCAGCTTCGAGGAGAGAGACACCGGAGTCGGAGTTGTATCTCGTCCAACAACTGCCCGGCCTGGGCTTCGAGGAGAGACACCGGCGCTGACGATGTATCTCCTCCAACAGCTGCTAACAGGCAGAAGAACCAAACTACTGAACTAGTAGCGGCTAATAAACAGACGAATGGCGGGACAAAGACAAACGTGGGAAGCTGACATAATATACACATGGGGATAACGACAAACAGCTGGAGGTGATGACTGATGAGACACAGCTGGTGCAGACGAGACGTGGATCTGCTGGATCTAGAGATAGAGAATAATCAAAGACCCCAGCCACCCAAACAACTGCCTCTTTGAACTGCTGCGGTCAGGCAAGCGCTACCGGAGTCTCATGGCCGGTACAGAGAGACTCAGAAGGAGCTTCTTCTATCCCCAGATCATCAGGATGCTCAACGACAATGACACTATGTAACAAACCATCAAACACACTCACAGCACACACATCCACACACACACACACACACACACACACACACACACACACACACACACACACACACACACACACACACACTCACTTTAAATAAACAACTCACTGTAGCACCCACTTTACCCACTTTAGACACTTTAACACACTTTATATTTATTGGTAAAGAGATTTGCACTACAACTCATACCTCATTGCACCTTACCCTAAGTTGTACCTCATCCCATTTCTGCATTGTACTGTATATTGTATTGTAACTCTTGTTGTACATTTTTATGTATATTGAACACTTGTTTACACTTGTTTACGTACTTTTGACTTTCTATTTTATACTTATCTATTTTTATTTGTATCTAGCACATACTCTCGGGAGCAGAACAGAAAAAAGCATTTCATATAAAAGTATTCTGTATTTTTGTATGACAACTAATAAAGAAACAGAACAAAGGATATGGAGAGGGCTTCAGCGTTCTTATTTTGTTTCAGGTAGGTGCTCTTTGGATTAAATCCGGGGTAGGATTCGCTTATATAAGAAAGGTTGAGATCCAAGGCAGCTCTACAGTTTTTAAAAAGCCTTTAATAAGTGGCTTACATTATTTAGAAAAATCTTTTAAAAGTCCAACATGTTTCGGCCTACATGGCCTTCTTCAGGGTGTTGCTGTGACAAAAACAATACTGTGACTAAATAGAGGAAAAAAGGAAAAAACACACAACTCAGGGAGACACTAATTACAATGGGGGGCAGCTGGTCCCAATTAAATGAAGGCAAAGCAACATTCTCAACTTGAGTTGAAGTAAATATACAATAATACTAAATAGAAAAACAAATTTGTATATTATATAAGTATATATACACACAAGCTCAAAATATTATAACAACATAAATAAATGAGTCAACAATAGAATAGATCAATAATAATATAAACAATTACCAACAATTATCAAAAAACAATTATCAAAAAACAATTATCAAAAAACAACTATCAAAAAACAACAATGTAAGAGCATTGAGTAATGCATGACAAAGAATAATAATACTATAATGTAATCTACTTAGCCTATAAAAGTGACAGTATGTCCGTAGAGTCATTTAAACCTGTAAAGAGGTGGCCTGTAGTCTATCAAAATACAATAAATAACAATGTATAAATACAATAAATAAATAAAGTGATCTACTGGCCTATAAAAATGATACCATGTCTATGGAATCATTTAAACCTGGGAGTGAGGTGGCCTGTAGTCTATCGATCCAGCGACTTTCTTTCTGGTTTAGAATTCGTACAGCTTACTGATGCGCAGAACAAGGTATTATCCAAAGGTCTCTCTTTCTCCCCGACCAATCTTCCCAATGACTTTGAATTAAAAACAGACTTGTTTCGTTTTTATAGGAATCTACACATTAAGGCATGGTATAAGCAGAATCCACAGTGTGTGTTTACCCCAGTTAGTCAAAATATTATTACTCCATGTACTCCTTTTAAGCCTAAATCATATTTTTGTCCAGTAGTACAGAATACTACGTTGAGCACATTCGAGAAAAAAGTAAATTATGAAGTAAAGAAATTAACTAATAGCAAGACACATGTCCACCATAATTTGACTAAAAACGAACGAGATGCCCTCAAAGAACTCTCAGATAATAGAAATATTGTCATTAAGAGAGCCGACAAGGGAGGAGCCATAGTAGTTTGGGGTGTAGAACAATACGTTAAAGAGGCGTCCCGACAACTTCAGGACACTACTTTTTATCTCCCTCTTACTTCTAACCCGTCAACTATATTAGCAGAAGAACTTAAAGACTTGCTAGTTAGGTCGAAAGAAGATAACCTTATCTCTGACCAAGAATTTAAGTTCTTATACAATGATAACCCTCGTATGGCCTCCTTCTATTTATTGCCTAAGATACATAAAAACCTTGCTGAACCACCGGGGAGACCAGTGATTTCAGGGAACGATAGCCTAACTGAGCCTATATCTAAATACGTAGATTTCTTTATTAAACCACTACTTCCAACACTTTCAGCTTATTTACAGGACACTACAGATGTTCTCAATAAAATCAAAGAGCAGGGTAATATTGGACCAGGCACTTACTTGGCGACAATGGATGTAGAAGCCCTTTACACCAGTATTGCCCATGACCAAGGCATGACAGCCATGAGAAATTTTTTAGATACTCGCACTGACTCACAGGACCCCCCTACAGATTTTTTGGTCGAACTAACCAAATTTACTTTACTTAATAATGTGTTTTTATTTCAGGACAAAATGTATCGACAGGTAAAAGGCTGTGCTATGGGTGCATGTTTTAGCCCTTCATATGCAGGCTTGTTTATGGGAAAATGGGAGGAGGACTATGTGTTCAACACTCAAAACGTATTTAAAGATAAGATCATCTGGTGGGCCAGATATATAGATGACATCATTATGTGGTGGAAAGGCACTATTGATGAATTGAAAGCTTTTTTTTTTTTTTTTTTTTTTTTTTATTATTGCAAAACAAAAATTATTAAAAGTCAGTACTCAACACATAATCATAATGAAACTAACAGACAAGGTGGCTAAAATGACATGCAAGTACAGAACAGAAAACAAAAAAAAAGTCTATAATAATATTTTAACGTATATAGTGTATATCCAACGAAATTACCAATTATACAAATGCCTTATACAGGATATACCCCTAATACCTATTTTCTAAAACCCTACACACATATGCTCCAGCTCGAACCCCCCCCTCCCGGACCCCTCCTTGGATAGTACCTCCATTATCCCTCACTCTAACCAGACACTACCATTATAAGCTAGCTTTTATTCTCTCCACCACTTCTAACCACATTGACATTTTGGATTCGTTGAGACCCAGAATTCTTGCTGTAGATATTTCTTGATAAATCACATCGAGATATGTAAGAGACCAAACCTTCCTGCAAATTTTTTCCGGTTGAAACCAGCGTGATGCGATCAGTTTTTTAGCTACTGTGATACCCGATAAAACCAATCTCTTTAGCTGTGGATTTACTGCAAACTCAAAAACATCATTCAATAGTAATACAGAGGGGTGTACTGGTATATTCCAAGATACGAGTTTTGATAATTGATGGGTCACATCTTTCCAGAATGCCTTAACTGGTGGGCAGTCCCAATACATGTGCATAAATGTCCCTTCGTCTCCATTTGTACATTGGGAGCATTTTGAGTCTTGTTTAAGGCCCATTCTGTTCAGTCTTACAGGAGTCAAGTATGTCCTGTGAATATAGTTAAGATTGATTTGTTGATGGTCCGGGTTCCTTGATGTAAGACGGACATTTGCCCATGCTTCTTGCCAATCAAAGTCACTTTCCAGGTCTGGTATATCCCTCCTCCAGACAGAGTCTAGTTGGAGGGTTTCATACGAGGACGTTAGTAATTGATAATAAAAACCTGATACAAAACCTCTCAATGTATCTCTTTCATAGAAGAATTTGTGGTATCTGTGGTGTTCAACTGGTATGTCTAATGGAACACCGTGAGACCTCAAACATAGGCGTAACTGTATGTAAAAAAGCCATGTGGACTCGGTGAGGTTAAACTTTGTGCATATTTCTCCATAACTACAAAAACCCTGGTTATTATAAATATCCCCTAATGAGTGTATGCCTTGCTCTTCCCATATAGGGAATCTTATAGGACGTTTTTCCATTAAGAGTGCATTGTTATTGAATATGGGAGTATGATTATGCCATTTTTGAGGGTTAGGATATTTTTTTTGTGTTTCACGCCATATCCGGATTGCATGGGTAATTATGGGGCCAAATTTCCGCTCACAGTGCTTGATTGGTAGTTTAGTGTGTGCTATGTCCTTCAGTCTATGTGGGGCTACTATGTTTTCTTCCAATTTTCTCCAGGATGCCAATGCCTGGGGATCAAACCATATTGTCAATGGTCTTAATGTGTATGCCTTAAAATATTGGAAAAAATCTGGAACTGCCAAGCCACCGTCTGCTTTATTTCTCTGTGCGGTGGATCTTTTTATGCGAGGTGGTTTGTTATTCCAAATAAATTTGTATGTGGAGGAGTGTAATCTTTTCCAGTAACCCTCTGGAGGGGGTAACGGTAGCATTGAACTGATGAAGTTGATTCTTGGTAGTACATCCATCTTAACTATTGATACCCTTGCCTGTACTGAGTTTTTAAGTTTTGCCCACCTGTCCAGGTCGTCTTTGATTTTGTTCTGTATTTTTGTGTAATTGTGCTTCACCGTTTGTCTTATGGTGGGAAATATTTCCACACCCAAGCATCTAAAATGTCTTACCATGGGTATCTCACCTGGGAGGGTTGTGTCTTTTTTTGCATGGGTGTTAAGTGGAAGGAAAGCCGACTTCGGCCAATTTATTTTAAATCCCGATAAATCACCAAAGTTCTCTATCAACTTGAGTAGATGAGGCAATGTGGTGTTGGGGCTTTGCATGAACAATATTACGTCGTCCGCATATAAACTAATTTTATGTTGTGTGCCCTTGATTACGATTGGTTCTATGTATTGGGATTGTCTTATATATTGTGCTAAAGGCTCTAATGATAGATCGAATAGTCCGGGACTAAGAGGGCAACCCTGTCTGGCTGAGCGTGATACCGGAAAGATTTTGGAGATGAATGTACCTGTTGTAATCATGGCCGATGGGTCTTTGTATAATACTTTAATCATATCAATGAATCCTTTTCCTAACCCCATCCTTTCTAATACTGCCCATAGAAATGACCATTCCAGCCTGTCAAATGCTTTCATAGCATCCAGGGACAGCATCGCCTTAGGTATGGTGTCCTCTTTGTCTGCATCTAGTACGTGCAGTATTCGTCTTATGTTATCATTGATCAGGCGACCTCTTATGAAGCCAGTTTGGTCCGGATGAACTAAAGACGTCATATGCTTTTGTAATCTGATGGCTAATACCTTAGAGTACAGTTTGACATCGGTTCCGAGGAGGCTTAAGGGTCTGTAACTACCGCACTCAGTGGGGTCTTTGTCTTTTTTGAGAAGGACTGAAATGAGTGCAATATTGTCGTGTTTATGGAAGCTCCCCTCCTTGACTGAGTATAAGATCATATTTAGTAATAAGGGTCCAAATATGTCCCAACAAGAAAGGTACATTTCTTCTGATGGGATACCGTCTCTTCCAGGAGCCTTACCATTTTTCATTTCGGATATGGCCTTCTTGAGTTCCTCTAATGTGAATTGAAAGCTTTTCATAGTTATTTGAACAACACTAACCCAAATATAAAACTGTCTCTAGATTTTAGTCCTGATAAGATCCATTTTCTGGACTTAGAAATCACTAAAGACTTGAATGGTGACTTACATACGTCATTGTACAGGAAGTTAACGCATAAAAATACTATTTTACATGCAGAGAGCTTCCACCCCTCTACTTTGATCAACAATGTTCCGTACGGCCAATTTAAAAGAGTATGTAGAATTTGTGACAGTGAGGCTGATTTTAGAGAAAAGAGCGGAGAAATGTATGATCGCTTTAGAGAACGTGGCTATACACATAATACTCTTAAAATAGCTATATCTGAAGCCGCTACTGTAGAACGCAACTCCCTCTTAAAAAGAAAGACACTGAAAGAGAAAACCGATAGGGTGTTTTTCTCTACCACTTATAGTACTAAAGCCCTTGCTGTTCGCAATATAATTAAAAATAATTGGAGCTTGATCCAATGTGATGAGTCCCTGTCTAACATTTTCCCTGACCCGCCCCTCTGTACATTTAGGAGAGCTCCCAATCTCGGAGATAAATTAGTACGAAGCCATCTACCGGCAGATGTCAAATCTACATGGCTACCTAAGCCTCCTATAGGAACGTATAGATGTGGTCACTGCAAACAATGTGATGTGGTGATAAGATCAAACGCTTTTACCCACCCAGTTACAAAACAGACATATACTTCTAACAGCTTTATTAATTGTCAAACGACACATGTTATTTATATACTGTCTTGTTCCAAATGTGACTCTTTTTATGTTGGTCGTACGAAACGCCGTCTACTTGATCGACTGGCAGATCATAAATATGCTATTAAAACTAACAACATGGATTATGCAATGGCTAAACATATTCATGAAGTTCACCATAGTACCTCTGCTTTATTTACAGCTATCGGAATTGACAGTGTTCCACTCACGTCTAGAGGAGGTAATAGACAAAGAATTCTAAACCAGAAAGAAAGTCGCTGGATCGATAGACTACAGGCCACCTCACTCCCAGGTTTAAATGATTCCATAGACATGGTATCATTTTTATAGGCCAGTAGATCACTTTATTTATTTATTGTATTTATACATTGTTATTTATTGTATTTTGATAGACTACAGGCCACCTCTTTACAGGTTTAAATGACTCTACGGACATACTGTCACTTTTATAGGCTAAGTAGATTACATTATAGTATTATTATTCTTTGTCATGCATTACTCAATGCTCTTACATTGTTGTTTTTTGATAGTTGTTTTTTGATAATTGTTTTTTGATAATTGTTTTTTGATAATTGTTTGTAATTGTTTATATTATTATTGATCTATTCTATTGTTGACTCATTTCTTTATGTTGTTATAATATTTTGAGCTTGTGTGTATATATACTTATATAATATACAAATTTGTTTTTCTATTTAGTATTATTGTATATTTACTTCAACTCAAGTTGAGAATGTTGCTTTGCCTTCATTTAATTGGGACCAGCTGCCCCCCATTGTAATTAGTGTCTCCATGAGTTGTGTGTTTTTTCCTTTTTTCCTCTATTTAGTCACAGTATTGTTTTTGTCACAGCAACACCCTGAAGAAAGCCATGTAGGCCGAAACATGTTGGACTTTTAAAAGATTTTTCTAAATAATGTAAGCCACTTATTAAAGGCTTTTTAAAAACTGTAGAGCTGCCTTGGATCTCAACCTTTCTTATATAAACTAATAAAGAAACTTGAAACTTGAACTAGACGAAAACACGAGGAAGGGGAGAGAAACACTGGGGGGGGGGGGGGGATGAGGAACCGTGACACTAGTCCTATAAGCAGTGGAGCGTAAAATGGCTTACATTTTTCAGATCTAATGATACATGTTAATATGCTCTCTGAAGAACAGTGACAGAAATGAAATAGCTCAACAATGTTGATGTTTTCCAAATAGGTCTGACGGCCCATCTCTTTGTTTGATGCCATTAACCCTTTCACTACCACACTACCAAATGGTTAACCCTTTCACTGCAACACGACAAAGGGTTAACCCTTTCACTACCACACTACAGACGGTTAACCTACGGGTGGCTGCAATTAGAAACTGCCCCCCCCCCCCCCCCAACCCCCTCCAATGTACAGTTTCTTCCCCTTCGGACTTCTATTTTTTTATGATGTTCTCTCTTTCTTACACAGTACCGTCTATCTGTATGTCATGTATGTCATAAATGTCTTGATGAATTGAAAATGGGGGACCCTGATGTAAACAAGACGAACGTCTTTTTCAGGGCCCTGTTTCATGTACGTGGTTCAACTAAGTCGATCAACATGTCCATTATCCAGCTTCAGTTAACCCGATGTTCAAAGCCGGGATTTCCCTGTTTCACAAAGGAGGATTCAGTCTCGTTAACTCAAGCCAGACTTGAGAGTCAGGCTCAAGTCAGGCTAGATGCGCGCTCCCGTTTTAGGTGGAAAGCCAGCACGTATCGATGGCAGAGACCCTGATTCTCAACGGCATTGATTGATTAATTGATTTAAGACTTTATTGACAGATTGCAATAGGCTCAATCGCCTCGCCGACAAGTTAAATGCGTTATCTATAGGCTAATTCTAAGTCCCTCATTACCTCAATCAATCAGATTATATTTCTTTAAACTTGCCTGCTGGATTGAATAATCAAATGAGATCTTGTTAGCGAAAATAACTAGTTAACTGTTATACAGAATTACGAGACGGCTTTCTTGCCCATTGATTGATGTATAGTCAATGTTTTACTTATCTCCAATGTGGTCCAACGGGTTGTTCTTTTGACTTCCACACGGACGACCAGGGTTCAAGACCGGGGTCCTTCTTTTTGCAATATAGGAATAATTCAATTTGGTGCACGTTGAGAGCTATATAAAGAATGACATCCTCAATGCATGTAGATTTATAATATTTTAACTTAAAACCAGGCTACTTTGGCGTATAATCATTCATATTATATTCAAAAAAATCATATTGGAAACACAGGGATTTGAACCCCGGTCGCTGGATAGGCGGGCTTGAGCACTACCGCTGGGCCACTGGGCCAGATGGGATAAATTCATTGTTTATACATTAATGAACGAGAGACCCGTGTTTAGAATATCCTTTGTTTTGAATGAAGTTTATCTCTTTATCCTCATTCATTAATGTGACGTCAACGGCTCATTCAATTTCTCAAATCCGTCAAACAGCGCATCTCATCAGACATCTTAATCCCAGTTACAATTAAAATAACCACATCATGTGTACATCGCACGAGCGAGCGCCACCGTCGCCACGGTATATATAACGTGCATTATTTAGGACAAAGTGAATTTAATATCAGCATTTTGGGTCTATTTTACATTTCAAAAGCCCCCTCTGGAAGAATGGAGCACAAAAACGTAATTCAGAATGGTATAATGCAGATCGTAGACTGTGGGAATAGTTTCAGGAAACGGGCTGTCACTTCTTTGCGGGGGCGTGGCGATAGTTCAGGCTAACTTGAACTTGAACTCTGCTTTCGACCAGGCTCAAACTTTTGGATATGTTGTCATGGTGATTTGGAAAATCCACGTACATGAAATCGGAAAGTCAGGCTAACCCAGTTATCCAGCTAAAGTTATCCGGCTAACTCAGTTATCCAGGTACAAGAAACAGGGCCCTGGTCTTCATCCTCTTAGCAGTTGTTTGTATTGAGCCGTACTGTATTGTACCCATTCTGCAATCTGTTAATAAAGTTTTCAATCAATCAATCAATTCCTGGGGTCCAATAACTTACATGGTGACAAACACAACAATATACATTCACACTCAACACCATACATTGACAAAACACAAAGAAATAAAATAATAACACACCTAAACTAAACAAATACACTGCAATTAGACAAAGCAAATAGACAGGCTCCGACTGAATCCATCATGATCTAATTAATAGATAATTATGCTAGTTAATATTATTTAACCCTTTCACTACCACACGACAGAAGGTTAACCATTTACTATCACACTACAGACGGTTAACCGTCTGTAGTGTGATAGTAAAGGGTTAACCTTCTGTCGTGTGGCAGTGAAAGGGTTAACATTAGGGATGTCCGATATTATTGGCCTACCGATATTGGCATAAAAATGTGATATCGGAAAATATCGGTATCGGTTTAAATTTTTTTATTTATTTTTTTTACATTTATTTAACCTTTATTTACCCAGGCAGGCAAGTAAGAACAAATTATTATTTTATTTATTGTCAAAGTATGCATAATGTTGTGTTAATTACACGACAAGAGATATGTAATGTTAATTACCTGAAATTATTCCCTTTTTTGGGGGGGGGGGGGGGGGACCCTGCATATATCGGTATCGGTTGATATCGGTATCGGAAATTAAGAGTTGGACAATAATCGGTATATCGGTATCGGTAAAAAAGCCAATATCGAGCATCCCTAGTTAACATTACTCCCCAATGATGACATCACAGCAAACACTCGGAACACCTGCATTCAAAAACCTCAACGGACTGCAAGAAACCTAAATAATTGTATTCAGTACAGCCCTATTACTTAGCTAAATACATTTTTAAATAATACATTTACATTTACATTTAGTCATTTAGCTGAACGCTTTTATCCAAAGCGACTTACAAGTTCTGTAGGACAAGTCATCAGGAAGGGCACAACTCTATCAGCTGAGTAACAATGTTCATCAAAGTGTTGAGTGCTACAGTGTAGGTTAGTTTATTAGGACAGGTGCATGACAGTAAGGTTAGTTAGGGTTATTATTTATTTATAAAAAAATGCTTTTTATGTTTTTTATAATCTGTGAGTATTTTGCAAGTATCGAATTTGCTTTAATCTTTTTTATTATGTATATTATTATGTTGCGTAATGTGATTTGGAAGTAAACGGTTGGCCATTCTGTTCTTATGTCATGCTCAGGTTGGGATTCCTTTCCACACACACACCAAGGCAGAGTACCAAGGAAAAAAATCACTTTTAGTTTGCACAACAAGGGGCAACTTCAAAGGATCTTTCCAATTTAGAATTAGCCGTGGACTTGTCAGAAGAAGAGATCGCAAGTCAGATTGTATAGATGGTAGTTCCAAGTCAATGACAATCAGAGAGAGAGAGAGAGAGAGAGAGAGCGAGAGCGAGAGCGAGAGCGAGAGCGAGAGCGAGAGCGAGAGAGAGAGAGAGAGAGAGAGAGAGAGGGAGACATAGATTGACTGGCAAAGATATACAGAGATAGAGAGAGGGGGAGAGAGAGGGGGAGAGAGAGAGTCTGACTGACAGACAGAGAGATGGAGAGATAGAGAGAGGGGGAGAGAGAGGGGGAGAGAGAGAGTCTGACAGACAGACAAGCCTGACTGACAGGCAGAGATAGAGAGATAGAGAGGGGGAGAGGGAGGAGAGGGAGAGAGGGAGAGAGGGAGGAGAAAGTGAGAGAGGGAGGAGGGACAGGAGAGGGAGAGAGCGAGGAGAAAGTGAGAGAGGGAGGAGGGACAGGAGAGGAAGAGAGGGAGGAGAAAGGGAGAGAGGGAGGAGGGACAGGAGAGGGAGAGAGGGGGGAGAAAGTGAGAGAGGGGGGAGGGAGGAGAAAGGGAGAGAGGGGGAGAGACAGCTGGATGCCTGAGGAGAGCTTTCATCTAATATATGTCAGTTGTCAGTGTGTCAGTTGAAGATGAGGGCATCAGGGCTCTAACAGAGCTGTACAGCGAGCAACAGTGAAGCAAAAAGTAAAAACACATGTGTCCTTGAGCAAGACACTTAACCCCTAATTGCTCCCGATGAGCAGGTTGGCACCTTGCATGGTCGCCTCCGCCGTCGGTGTGTGAATGTGTGAGTGAATGGGTCAAATGTGAGGAACCTGTTATGGTTTGTAACCGACCCCAATCGCACAACACAAGACAGGTATGATGGTTTGCCAAGAAACAGATATTTATTGAGAACAGGGAAAAAGGGCACTGTCCCTTTAAGGGAGAAAACACAAACACTGGAAATAACACAAGAGGGGAAGGTAAGGTGCCTTTAAGAGGCGGGCAGGAAAAGGGAACACTAAGGGAAGGTATAAGGGAACGCCTAGGGACAGAGGAACTAGAGACTAGGAGAACTAGGGACAAGGAGAACTAGGGACAGAGAGAACTAGGGACAAAAGGGACAGAGGACTAGGGACTAGGAGAACTAGGGACAAGGAACTAGGTGGAACTAGAAAGGGGAGAACTAGGGACAGAGGACTAGGGACAGAGGGAACTAGGGACAAAAGGGACAGAGGACTAGGGACTAGGAGAACTAGGGACAAGGAACTAGGTGGAACTAGAAAGGGGAGAACTAGGGACAGAGGACTAGGGACAGAGGCCCGCGGAGGCGGGCTGGGGACAGGGAGGACTGGGAGGACTGGTGGGAAACATCTGGGCCGCTCTGCAGAACAGAGGATAGGGTTAATATTCAAAAGGGAACAAACAGAGCAGATGCAGAACAGTCCAAATAAACAAAGTAACAAAGTAATAATATCTTCGTGTGACAAACACACAGGGGGAGATGTAATGTCCAAAAATACTATCTAAGTGAGAAACAAAAAAGGAGGCATTACGCTGGGTGAGTGACATCACAATCAAAACTCACCCAGGCGTAATGGTACAGGAACAGCAGCGGGACGAGGGCAAGAGGCATTACGCTGGGTGAGTGACATCACAATCAAAACTCACCCAGGCGTATGCGTAATGGTACAGGAACAGCAGCGGGACGAGGGCAAGAGGCATTACGCTGGGTGAGTGACATCACAATCAAAACTCACCCAGGCGTATGCGTAATGGTACAGGAAACGCAGCGGGACGAGGGCAAGAGGCATTACGCTGGGTGAGTGACATCACAATCAAAACTCACCCAGGCGTATGCGTAATGGTACAGGAAACGCAGCGGGGCGAGGGCATCGCCACCGGGTGGCTGGCTGTCCGAGCCGAGGCCAGAGTGGTGCGCCACAACTTGGAGTGCGCACCGGAACCGAGAGACGCATCGGGGTGCGTCTGCGTGGAGGGGTGTGCCAAGCACGAAGGTCTGGAAGATGCGCTCCTGCGCGCTGGTCTGGAGAGCGTGCCAAGCTCGAAGGTCTAGGAGATGCGCGTCTGCGCGCTGGTCGGGAGAGCGTGCCAAGCTCGAAGGTCTAGGAGATGCGCGTCTGCGCGCTGGTCGGGAGAGCGTGCCAAGCTCGAAGGTCTAGGAGATGCGCGTCTGCGCGCTGGTCGGGAGAGCGTGCCAAGCTCGAAGGTCTAGGAGATGCGCGTCTGCGCGCTGGTCGGGAGAGCGTGCCAAGCTCGAAGGTCTAGGAGATGCGCGTCTGCGCGCTGGTCGGGAGAGCGTGCCAAGCTCGAAGGTCTAGGAGATGCGCGTCTGCGCGCTGGTCGGGAGAGCGTGCCAAGCTCGAAGGTCTAGGAGATGCGCGTCTGCGCGCTGAGGTCTGGAGAGCGTGCCAAGCTCGAGGGTCTGGAAGATGCGCGTTGCGCGCTGGTCTGGAGAGCGTGCCAAGCTCGAGCGTCCTTGGAAGATGCGCGTTGCGCGCTGAGGACTGGAGAGCGTCTGCGCTGGTCTGGATGTGCGTCAGGACGAATAGCTGCGCGGGGGTCTGCAGTGGAACGCTGGGGTGCCTCCCGTGGAAGTACAGGGAGCACAGACCAGTCTCCCCCACAGGCAACGGCGACAGCTGGCGAAGGCTGGAGCAAACATCTCGACGCCGGAGAATGGAACAGCATAGGCAGACAGAGGATCTCCCGAAAGAGTCTAGATGTTTAGAGAATATGACTCGGCAAGTATACAACACGACCCCACGCCGAAACGAGGGGAAGAGCCCTGGTATTTAAAGCCCACAGGGGAACTAATTAGCCTGCCACCACAGGTGCGAGAGGTAATTGATAATAGTCCAGGTGTGGCCACTGAGAGTAAAGAACGAGAGGGTGGGGGCTAGAGAGAGTGAGTAGGGAATTCCTAACAGTAGGCTTAAAGAAAACAGAGAAAGTTGGTGAGCAGCGGACAAAACCTCACAGAACCAATTGTAAAGCGCTTTGGATCAAAGCTGCTATATAAAAAAGCAGCCATTACCATTTACCATATGACCCCTTGGCATGAAGTTAGTGGTTGTAAAATGACATAGTTTCTGCAGATGCAATTTTGGTTTTTATCTCGTCTCCGTTGGCGTCGGTTGTAGTAGAATAGTGTTGAATCGCGAGGGATGGACAACGGTCCTCGTTCTCGAAACGTGTTTGTAAGTACCTTTGTAAATATCTTGGTATAAATTTCGTACCAACAGATTTTCACGAAAATCCTCCTCCGGATTTCTGAACGCGTGAAACGGTCTTCGTACAGTATGTGGCCAAAATCTTCGTAGCTGGGTTCCCACGAATGAAATATGGGTAAAATGTGCGGAACAAAATTGTAAAGCGCTTTGGAGAAAAGAGATATATAAATGCAGCCGTTTACTGCAGGGTTTTATAAGATACTCCTCGTTTGGGGTGGAACAACCGTGAAGCAAATGTAGAAATAAATTGAGAGAGAGTAAAAAAAAGTTTAAGTAAAAGATATGCAATGCTCTTCATGAAACAACATGTATTGTACCAGTCTGCACTGTTACACTGTTATAAGGCCTGCTGTCTGAGCAGATTGGAACTGGCAACCTTCTCAATGTCGTTATGGAAACGAGAGGGGGGATGCTGCGACAAGCAGGCAACACTTACC
>NC_140181.1:6892613-6915965 GCF_963971535.1 Notolepis coatsorum | reverse complement strand
GCATCCAGCTGTCTCTCCCCCTCTCTCCCTTTCTCCTCCCTCCCCCCTCTCTCCCTTTCTCCTCCCTCCCCCCCTCTCTCACTTTCTCCTCCCTCCCCCCTCTCTCCCTTTCTCCTCCCTCCCCCTCTCTCACTTTCTCCCCCCTCTCTCCCTCTCCTGTCCCTCCTCCCTCTCTCCCTTTCTCCTCCCTCTCTCCCTCTCCTGTCCCTCCTCCCTCTCTCACTTTCTCCTCGCTCTCTCCCTCTCCTGTCCCTCCTCCCTCTCTCACTTTCTCCTCCCTCTCTCCCTCTCTCCCTCTCCTCCCTCTCCCCCTCTCTCTATCTCTCTATCTCTGCCTGTCAGTCAGGCTTGTCTGTCTGTCAGACTCTCTCTCTCCCCCTCTCTCTCCCCCTCTCTCTATCTCTCCATCTCTCTGTCTGTCAGTCAGTGAATCAGTCAGTCATCGTCTGTTTCTCTCTCTCGCCCCGCTCTCTATATCTGTATAATCTTTGCCAGTCAATCTATGTCTCTCTCTCTCTCTCTCTCTCTCTCTCTCTCTCTCTCTCTCTCTCTCTCTCTCGCTCTCGCTCTCGCTCGCTCTCGCTCTCGCTCGCTCTCGCTCTCGCTCTCGCTCTCGCTCTCTCTCTCTCTCTCTCTCTCTCTCTCGCTCTCGCTCTCGCTCTCTCTCTCTCTCTCTCTCTCTCTCTCTCCGCTCTCGCTCTCGCTCTCTCTCTCGCTCTCGCTCTCTCTCTCTCTCTCTCTCTCTCTCTCGCTCTCGCTCTCGCTCTCGCTCTCTCTCTCTCTCTCTCTCTCGCTCTCTCTCTCGCTCTCTCTCTCTCTCTCTCTCTCTCTCTCTCTCTCTCTCTCTCTCTCTCTCGCTCTCTCTCTCGCTCTCTCTCTCTCTCTCTCTCTCTCTCTCTCTCTCTCTCTCTCTCTCTCCCTCTCTCTCTCTCTCTCTCTCTCTCTCTCTCTCTCTCGCTCTCTCTCTCTCTCTCTCTCTCTCTCTCTCTCTCTCTCTCTCTCTCTCTCTCTCTCTCTCTCTGATTGTCATTGACTTGGAACTACCATCTATACAATCTGACTTGCGATCTCTTCTTCTGACAAGTCCACGGCTAATTCTAAATTGGAAAGATCCTTTGAAGTTGCCCCTTGTTGTGCAAACTAAAAGTGATTTTTTTCCTTGGTACTCTGCCTTGGTGTGTGTGTGGAAAGGAATCCCAACCTGAGCATGACATAAGAACAGAATGGCCAACCGTTTACTTCCAAATCACATTACGCAACATAATAATATACATAATAAAAAAGATTAAAGCAAATTCGATACTTGCAAAATACTCACAGATTATAAAAAACATAAAAAGCATTTTTTTATAAATAAATAATAACCCTAACTAACCTTACTGTCATGCACCTGTCCTAATAAACTAACCTACACTGTAGCACTCAACACTTTGATGAACATTGTTACTCAGCTGATAGAGTTGTACCCTTCCTTCCTGATGACTTGTCGTACAGAACTTGTAAGTCGCTTTGGATAAAAGCGTTCAGCTAAATGACTAAATGTAAATGTAAATGTATTATTTAAAAATGTATTTAGCTAAGTAATAGGGCTGTACTGAATACAATTATTTAGGTTTCTTGCAGTCCGTTGAGGTTTTTGAATGCAGGTGTTCCGAGTGTTTGCTGTGATGTCATCATTGGGGAGTAATGTTAACTAGGGATGCTCGATATTGGCTTTTTTACCGATACCGATATACCGATTATTGTCCAACTCTTAATTTCCGATACCGATATCAACCGATACCGATATATGCAGGGTTCCCCCCCCCCCCAAAAAAGGAATAATTTCAGGTAATTAACATTACATATCTCTTGTCGTGTAATTAATACAACATTATGCATACTTTGACAATAAATAAAATAATAATTTGTTCTTACTTGCCTGCCTGGGTAAATAAAGGTTAAATAAATGTAAAAAAAATAAATAAAAAAATTTAAACCGATACCGATATTTTCCGATATCACATTTTTATGCCAATATCGGTAGGCCAATAATATCGGACATCCCTAATGTTAACCCTTTCACTGCCACACGTCTGTAGTGTGATAGTAAAGGGTTAACCTTCTGTCGTGTGGTAGTGAAAGGGTTAAATAATATTAACTAGCATAATTATCTATTAATTAGATCATGATGGATTCAGTCAGAGCCTGTCTATTTGCTTTGTCTAATTGCAGTGTATTTGTTTAGTTTAGGTGTGTTATTATTTTATTTCTTTGTGTTTTGTCAATGTATGGTGTTTGTAACTGAGGGGTACAATTCCCTGACTGTATTGATAAGTATGGTATCATTAAACCACTACCGCTTTATGTACTTTAACTACTGGCCATACAGTACACGATATCTAAATATGATGAACACTTTCCCACAATGAAATCGGGTCCACACAAAGGTAATAATCAAATATTTAATATATAGCAAAGGGTACATATAATAGTTACTATTACATTTATGATTTGAATGCACTTGTAAGGCAAATGAGTACTCGTAGGCAAATCAACACTGAATGTCCAATCTCTGGTTACGCAGGAAGCAAGTATACAACCTGGCTCTTAGGGAATTATAACGATGGCACACTTAATGATTATAGCTGGATATACTGTAGGGGTCCTCCCGGTTGTAAGCCGGTAGGGGGGGTAGGAGAGCCGTCGGCAGTATCCCGTCTGGTCAACGATGTCTAGGGAGACGATGTTGGCGATTATCCGCTCCACAAATCAAAGTACCAAAGCAAATATATATTCCATGCCGCATAGAGCTCAGCAGTCGTCGGGTAGGTAATCCAATGTACAGGTCCACTCGGTCCTCGCCTAGAACTCCTCGGATGAAAGCACCACGTGTGGTCTGCCCAACCTGGCTAAGACTCTAGATAACACGAGGAAGCGACGGGGATGCTGCTCACTTTAGAACTCTAACCGCACGATGCACCATACATAATAGACTATTATTACTTAATAGAAATACGGTGCCAAACTCTGACAATTCAGCTATTAATTCGCACGAGGTCTCAATGCTATTCTAAGGCCAAACAGGCCATACTACACCGCACGCGGTATCGTGGGGTGAGGCTTCACGTTCTGTTACTTAGTTGGGTAGAAGGGTAAAGGACTAAGGGTCTTCTACATTTACTTGCGCCATATTTATATGCACGGTGAACAAATAGTGCCACTCTCTTTTCGGTAGCCGTATTCCTGCGCAGAGCCGGGGCTAGTAGAGACATGTCTCGTCGGTACCATTGAACTTGGCTCCAAGGGGCTTGTCTCCTGGCGCCAGGTCCTTGTCCAATAAGAGAATGAACTATTATGGGCTATAGTAGACTAAAGGGATATTCCGTGTATATGTACAAGGAATATACAAGGGATATCAAACGATATACAAATACTATTCAATATATATCCATAAATAAATATATATATTCGGTTTAATCTGATCCTTCACAACAGCCGCCCCCTAATTAGTCCCACCTAATTAGCTAAACAGAGACAGATTAACCGCACTGTCCACTACTCAATGTCCGCTGTAAGGTCAGTCAACTCACAAAGTCATGGGGTCATGGTCGTCATCGATAGTATCGGGGAGCCTTGGCAGTTCTATTAGCCTCGCCACGGGTCGGGTGTAAGTCCGCCCTTGGACGAGCACTTCAGCTGCTCGGACCTTTCCATCGGCACCGGTGATCACTTTGCTTACGCGGCCAGCCGGCCACATAGCTCGGGGTAGTGACTGGTCGATAATCATGACGACTGTTCCTTCTGTCAAATTGTCTCTCTCTTTTACCCACTTCTGGCGGGTCTGTAGAGACGGTAGGTAGTGGAGTAGGAAGCTGTTCCAAAACTTGTCAGCCAGTACTTGACTGTACCTCCACATTCTTCGGCCGTTCGCTTCTTCAGGCCTGTACATTGTCTGGGGTAGCGCGGGGTCCAGCCGCCCCATCAAGAGTGTGTTGGGGGTGACTGGGTCGACATCTGCTACATCACTTGAGACGTAACCGAGGGGCTTTGAGTTCAATACTCCCTCTATCTCCGTGAGGACTGTCATTAAGACTTCTTCCGCCACGGTCTGGGCCCCAAGCACGGCGTACAGGGCTGTCTTTATGGAACGTACTTCTCGTTCCCAGGTTCCACCGAAGTGAGGTGCGTTCGGGGGATTAAACTGGAAGTCAATCTGGGATGGAGCGAGGTGGGTCTTAAGTTCTGGGCCCATAGCTTGGAAGCTCTCTCTCAGCTCTCTTTCTCCGCCTTTGAAGTTTGTCCCGTGATCAGACAACAATGTAGACGGTTTTCCTTTCCGTGATGTGAATCTTCGGAAGGCCATAAGGAATGAGTCTGTGCTCATGGTTGGGAGGAGTTCGATATGTATCGCTCTGGTGGTCATGCATTTGAATACAATACCCCACCGCTTCTCGGTTCCTCTTCCTCTCTTTATATACAGCGGGCCGAAACAGTCCATACCGGTGGAGTGAAAAGGCTTGTCGCCGAGTCGGAGGCGACAGGGAGGTAGGTCAGCCATCCGGGGTATACTGGGCTGGGCTCGCCACTTACGACAGTCTAGACAGGTTCGCTGGAAGCGCCGCACTGCTTCTCTCCCTTGCAGTATCCAATAACGATGTCTGATCTCCGCGAAGACTCTCTCTGCCCCTGCGTGGTGCACATCCTCGTCGTATTTCTTTATAATCAGCTCTGTGACCTTGTGTCGGCTGTTCAAGACTATCGGGTACTTGACGTCATCCGGTAAGTCTGGGGCTCTCCGCAGACGACCACCCACTCTGATGAGATTATGGGCGTCGCTCTCGGGGGCTAGGTGGAGCAGTCTGCTGTCTGATGGGACGGGCTTTGCTCCCTGTAGACAGGCTAGCTCATCGGGGAACGAGTCTCTCTGGGCTCGTTGTAGTAGAAGAAGTTCTGCTTCTTCGTAGTCAGCTGCTGAAATGTCAGTTGTGGGCTGAACCTCTGGGTGGTGCCACAGAAATGTCTTTAGCTGCGCACTCTGTAGGGTGAGGCAATCGTCTAGATCCGGGTCTGTGGGGACGAGTGTGTGTGTCAACCCACAGAACATAGGTTTCTTGTTCTCTGCCTCCTCTTTACTCGCCTCCCGTGGGGTGGGTGTAGGCCACTCTTCTTCGGGGAGCTTGAGAAACTCTGGTCCGTCACTGTAGAGGTTGTGACGGGTGAGGTCATCCAGGGACATTCCCCGGGTGATGACGTCAGCTGGGTTGTGTTTGGTGTCCACATACCTCCAGCTCGCTACTTCTGTTAACTCTTGAATCTCGGTGGCTCTGACTCCCACGAAGACCTTGTATCTGCACGAATCAGACCGGATCCATGTGAGTACTGTCGTGGAGTCTGACCACAAGATTGTTCTTTGCACCGGGATGGTGAGTTCACGTTGGATTAACGTGGCGAGCTGCGCTCCTGCTAGGGCTGCGCAGAGCTCTAGACGCGGGATAGATTGTTGCTTTCGTGGGGCTATTCTTGAGCGAGCCAGGATGAAAGCAGTATGTATTTCTCCTCCCTCCTCTCGGGCACGCAAGTAGGCCACCGAACCGTAGGCTACTTCGGAGGCGTCGCTGAATACGTGCAGGTCGATCTTGCATGTCTCTGGCCTCACTGTGGGTGGGAAGTAGCTGCGGCGTATATTAACACCTGGGAGTGAGCGGAGTTCCGTCTCCCACTCTCTCCATGTGGATGCAAGGTGTTCGGGTATGGGATCGTCCCAGCCCTGGTCCTTGTCCCATAGCGCTCTTACAATCATCTTTGCCCTGGTGGTGTAAGGTAGAATACATCCCAACGGGTCATATTGTCTGGCGAGTGTTCTGTATACACTCCGTCTGGTGGTCGGTATTGCCGTCGACCTTCCCTGCTCCTTGGTCAGGGGTTTGTGTCTATAATGGAGCAAGTCTGTTTTGAAGCGCCAGACTAGTCCTAGTGTCATTTCTTGGGTTTCTCCTGGGATGGTCGCCATCCAGGTGTCGCTGCTCGCTGCCTTGTCCTCGGGGGAGAGGCTGCGCAGTACTTGCGGGTCGCTGCTGGCCCACTGCCTGAGATCAAAGCCGCCTTTGATCAGGGAGGCGCGGAGCTTGAGTAGGAGAGCCTCGGCTTCTTCTGGCGTCGAGACGCTTTGTAAACAGTTGTCCATGTAGAAACTATTTGTCACACTTTGTTGGACCTCTTCATCTGCTGCTGGGTCCTCTGCGACGTGTTTTTGTAGTGCAAACGTAGCACAGCATGGGCTGCATGTGGTTCCGAAAGGGAGGACTTCCCATTGATAGATGGCTGGGTGCTTATCTCCGATCCTCTCTCTCCATAGGAACCGCAGCAGGGGCTTGTCCTCCTCCACTAGTCTCACCTGCAGGAACATCCCTTTGATGTCGCCGCTGATAGCCACCTTGTCCTGGCGGAAGCATAGTAGCACGCCTAGTAGAGAGGGGCCGAGTGTTGGGCCGGCCAAGAGCTCTTTATTCAGATTTTGTGATCCGATCTGGTAGCTGCAGTTAAACACAATGCGATCCTTGCCGTTGTGGTGGACCTTGTGGTGCGGCATGATTCGGTCGTCTGATCGGCCTCTTTAATGTCAATTTTCTTTATGTGTCCCGCTGTGATTAGTTTGTTAATCTCAGCGCGGTACACAGCTTCTTGAGCGGGGTCTTTGACTAGGCGCCGCTCTGTGTTCAATAGATACCGCTCCGTCGCCTCTTTTGTGGCGTGAAAGGTGGGCATTCCCTCTCGCCTCAGGAGTGGAGTTGCGTATCTCATCACTCCGTTGACGTTGACTCTCTTTGTCCCGTGCTCGAGGAGGGCTATAGCGTAGATATCTTCCTTAGAACGAATGTCTTTCTTTTCGTTCTTAAAGGGCATTGTCTCTAGTGTCCATAGCCTCTCGACATGCTGCAGGAGTGTGGTGTCTCCTTCTGTCGCTCTGGAGTGGAGACAGCTAGTGGCTGCTGTTCGGTTAAGAGACTTGGCGAGGGGGCCTTGTAATGTCCATCCTAGGCGGGTCTCGACTGCTGCAGGGCAACCTCTGGGTCCTGTATGGACCCGGTCTATCGGGACTATGAGGTCTGCATGGTCGGAGCCTATCAGCAGGGTCGGGGTGGCACCGTCTATGAGCGGGATAGGGAGTTGACGCAGGTGCACATATTTATCCATCAGCTTGGCGATGGGGTAGGTGTACTGCGATAGTCCTATTTCTTGGCTGGTGAATACATTAGTAATCCTATACCGTCTCTCGGGCTGCCCGCTGGCTGCGATAGTGAAGGAGACATTCTCGCCCTTTATCGTCTTTAGATCTCTTCTTATTGTCCGAATCGTCATCTGGTTCTCGCTCCCCCGCAGCCCCAGCTGGGCCGCAGCGGACGCGAGGAGAAGGGTCTTCTCTGACCCGTCGTCAAGGACGGCGTAAGTGTCCATGACCTTATCTTGGTAACTCAGTGTTACGCGGACCACCTTTAAGAGCACCTGGGCGCCGCTGCTGCTAGCGGGGTCAATGTACATAACGCTTGCCTTTGTGCTGCTGGATGGTGCAGGCTTTCTTCTGTTACTGTCGTGTAGGACATCTAGGTGGGCTCCGTCACACCGACTACACCTCTTCTTGAGGCGGCACTCGGCTGCCATGTGACTGCGCGCACATCGGTAACAGCGCCTGTTGGACTTTATCCAGTGACTCACTTCTTCAGCGGTCATCTTCTTGAACTGGTCACATTGTGACAACCAGTGTTCCTTCTCGCAGTACGGGCACACCATCTTCCACTTCTCTTTCATCGAGGGGGTACTGTGGTTCTTGCTGCTCGGTACTGATTCTGATTGGTGCATGACAGTCACCGATCTTCGGCCATCGTTTGCTCTCCTAGGTCCCTCTCTGGAGCTGGGTGTGCTCCGCACGAACGTATCCAGCCGTAGGCTGCTGACTTCTCTCGCCAGGAAGTCGGCTAGGTCTAGGAGGGATGGCTCGGGACCGTTAGGATCACGGTGGTCTCTTTGCCGCCTGAAGCGCTCCTGTCGGGCGGGCGGCAGCTTCTCTAAAATCCTCTCGACGTTCGAGTTTGCGTATAGTTCGTGCATACCCTTTTCTCGTTGCGCCCCCAGCATCCCTACCAGGGATTGTACTTTGATAGACAGGTCGTCTAGTGAGCGATTGTCTGTTGCTGGGGGTAGGCGGTCAATATGCCTTATCTCTTGTATTACGTAATCCCATATACGTCCATATCTTTGGTCTAGTGCTGCTAGAGCCGCTGTGTATGGGGTAGTAGAGGTGGCATAGGCCAGCGCTATGTTGTGCGCTCTGGGCACTTTCAGGTGCTTCAATAGGATCGCATACTTGTGGCGTTCATCAGCTACATCCACCATCATTGTCTCTAAGCACATCCGTAGCTCCGTGTACTGTGCTCGGTTCTCATGGGTGAAGTCTGGAAACGTCGGTGTGCCAATGTATGACGCCGTGGATGGCTGGCACATCGGTGAGCGTTGGAAGAGAGGCCTCCTGGGCGAGTCTCCTCTTACGCCTCTCGGTGGGCTGGTACCGGCAGGGTACCATGGCCCGCTGGTCCAGGTACTATTCCTCGGGACTGGTCGTGCGTCATGCTCGCCCGTGAATCGAGTCGGGGGTCTGTAGCGCAGAGCCGCGGGGGTATAGCCTGGGCTGTACTGGACCTCCTGGTCCTGTGGAGTAATGTGCTGCTGTCGGGCTTGACTCTCCTCTTCTCCCTCTTCTTCCTCTGCCAGGTCTTCTAGATCCTGTAGTCGTCTATTTAGCCTCTCCGCGGTGTCCGCCGTTCCTTACTTGTAGCTGGGTCTCACTTGGACCGGTCGGGGAAGGAGTTCGGAGGGGGGTGTAGGCTCTCTCTTGTGGTCGGGCTCAGGGTCGCTTAATCGGTTAGGGGAGGGTGCCCGTGTCTTGACGAGGCCCTGGAACCCCTTGTGGAGGGAGGGGGTGTTGCCCTGGTGATCAGCTGCTCCATTAGCTGCGCTTGTAGTCTGTCGCGCTCGGCTTGTAGTCTGTCGCGCTCGGCTTCGCGCTGGATGAGAGCGATGTCGCGCTCTGCTTCTCTTTGGGCACCGGCAGCGGCGCGCTGGGCTTCGGCGGCGGCGCGCTGGGCTTCGGCGTGGTCTCTTACCATATTCTCTTCCGTCTGAAGGCGTCTCAGCTCCAGACGTACGCGCTCTTCTTCGCTCCGTTGCTGCGCTTGGAGGCGTTCTCTTTTAATGGTAGAATGTTCGCGCTCGCTAAACGTCTGTGCTTGGAGTCGATCGCGTTCACCCTGAAGTCGATCGCGTTCGGTAGAGGCTGCCAGGGTGGCGAGGAACGCCTGTGCCAGCATCCTCTCTGCCTCGCTGGGGGAAGACGCTGGTTGAGGTGATCCGCTCCTGGCAGTACCGGTCGGGGATGCGTTCCCCTGCGGGGAGTCCTGGAGCTCTATCTCCTCGGCGCTCTCCTCATCTTGTTCCGTGCAGAGTTCCATCTCTGGAGGGTTGTCTTCCTCCCGGAGCTCTTGGGGGACTACTTCTTCGGTCTTGGCGGGGGGTAAAGTCGTGTCAGTTCCCTCCTGGTCCCCACCGTGAGCTTGGTCAGTTACATTAGAACCCACTAGGGCCTCTGTGGTCGGGGTATCCTGGTTGATAGGGTCGGACATAATTTTACTTTCTACTTTTACCGCGTTTACCGTTTGTAGAAGGCTAGGTAGTATACTGGCAGCGTAATCCTCTAAGTACTGAGGTGGCTGTCGTCTACGCTGCGGGCGTTCTACTTTAGGAGGACCGTTTCGTGGAGTGTTCATCATAGGCCATTTCAATATTAATACCACTATATTAATATTACACTAATTACCCTCCGGCTCGAAGGACCAATTGTAACTGAGGGGTACAATTCCCTGACTGTATTGATAAGTATGGTATCATTAAACCACTACCGCTTTATGTACTTTAACTACTGGCCATACAGTACACGATATCTAAATATGATGAACACTTTCCCACAATGAAATCGGGTCCACACAAAGGTAATAATCAAATATTTAATATATAGCAAAGGGTACATATAATAGTTACTATTACATTTATGATTTGAATGCACTTGTAAGGCAAATGAGTACTCGTAGGCAAATCAACACTGAATGTCCAATATCTGGTTACGCAGGAAGCAAGTATACAACCTGGCTCTTAGGGAATTATAACGATGGCACACTTAATGATTATAGCTGGATATACTGTAGGGGTCCTCCCGGTTGTAAGCCGGTAGGGGGGGTAGGAGAGCCGTCGGCAGTATCCCGTCTGGTCAACGATGTCTAGGGAGACGGTGTTGGCGATTATCCGCTCCACAAATCAAAGTACCAAAGCAAATATATATTCCATGCCGCATAGAGCTCAGCAGTCGTCGGGTAGGTAATCCAATGTACAGGTCCACTCGGTCCTCGCCTAGAACTCCTCGGATGAAAGCACCACGTGTGGTCTGCCCAACCTGGCTAAGACTCTAGATAACACGAGGAAGCGACGGGGATGCTGCTCACTTTAGAACTCTAACCGCACGATGCACCATACATAATAGACTATTATTACTTAATAGAAATACGGTGCCAAACTCTGACAATTCAGCTATTAATTCGCACGAGGTCTCAATGCTATTCTAAGGCCAAACAGGCCATACTACACCGCACGCGGTATCGTGGGGTGAGGCTTCACGTTCTGTTACTTAGTTGGGTAGAAGGGTAAAGGACTAAGGGTCTTCTACATTTACTTGCGCCATATTTATATGCACGGTGAACAAATAGTGCCACTCTCTTTTCGGTAGCCGTATTCCTGCGCAGAGCCGGGGCTAGTAGAGACATGTCTCGTCGGTACCATTGAACTTGGCTCCAAGGGGCTTGTCTCCTGGCGCCAGGTCCTTGTCCAATAAGAGAATGAACTATTATGGGCTATAGTAGACTAAAGGGATATTCCGTGTATATGTACAAGGAATATACAAGGGATATCAAACGATATACAAATACTATTCAATATATATCCATAAATAAATATATATATTCGGTTTAATCTGATCCTTCACAACAGTGTTGAGTGTGAATGTATATTGTTGTGTTTGTCACCATGTAAGTTATTGGACCCCAGGAATTGATTGATTGATTGAAAACTTTATTAACAGATTGCAGAATGGGTACAATACAGTACGGCTCAATACAAACAACTGCTAAGAGGATGAAGACCAGAAAAAGACGTTTGTCTTGTTTACATCAGGGTCCCCCATTTTCAATTCATCAAGACATTTATGACATACATGACATACAGATAGACGGTACTGTGTAAGAAAGAGAGAACATCATAAAAAAATAGAAGTCCGAAGGGGAAGAAACTGTACATTGGAGGGGGTTGGGGGGGGGGGGGGCAGTTTCTAATTGCAGCCACCCGTAGGTTAACCGTCTGTAGTGTGGTAGTGAAAGGGTTAACCTTCTGTAGTGTGGTAGTGAAAGGGTTAACCCTTTGTCATGTTGCAGTGAAAGGGTTAACCATTTGGTAGTGTGGTAGTGAAAGGGTTAATGGCATCAAACAAAGAGATGGGCCGTCAGACCTATTTGGAAAACATCAACATTGTTGAGCTATTTCATTTCTGTCACTGTTCTTCAGAGAGCATATTAACATGTATCATTAGATCTGAAAAATTTAAGCCATTTTACGCTCCACTGCTTATAGGACTAGTGTCACGGTTCCTCATCCCCCCCCCCCCCAGTGTTTCTCTCCCCTTCCTCGTGTTTTCGTCTAGTTCAAGTTTCAAGTTTCTTTATAAGAAAGGTTGAGATCCAAGACAGCTCTACAGTTTTTAAAAAGCCTTTAATAAGTGGCTTACATTATTTAGAAAAATCTTTTAAAAGTCCAACATGTTTCGGCCTACATGGCCTTCTTCAGGGTGTTGCTGTGACAAAAACAATACTGTGACTAAATAGGGGAAAAAAGGAAAAAACACACAACTCAGGGAGACACTAATTACAATGGGGGGCAGCTGGTCCCAATTAAATGAAGGCAAAGCAACATTCTCAACTTGAGTTGAAGTAAATATACAATAATACTAAATAGAAAAACAAATTTGTATATTATATAAGTATATATACACACAAGCTCAAAATATTATAACAACATAAAGAAATGAGTCAACAATAGAATAGATCAATAATAATATAAACAATTACCAACAATTATCAAAAAACAATTATCAAAAAACAATTATCAAAAAACAACTATCAAAAAACAACAATGTAAGAGCATTGAGTAATGCATGACAAAGAATAATAATACTATAATGTAATCTACTTAGCCTATAAAAGTGACAGTATGTCCGTAGAGTCATTTAAACCTGTAAAGAGGTGGCCTGTAGTCTATCAAAATACAATAAATAACAATGTATAAATACAATAAATAAATAAAGTGATCTACTGGCCTATAAAAATGATACCATGTCTATGGAATCATTTAAACCTGGGAGTGAGGTGGCCTGTAGTCTATCGATCCAGCGACTTTCTTTCTGGTTTAGAATTCTTTGTCTATTACCTCCTCTAGACGTGAGTGGAACACTGTCAATTCCGATAGCTGTAAATAAAGCAGAGGTACTATGGTGAACTTCATGAATATGTTTAGCCATTGCATAATCCATGTTGTTAGTTTTAATAGCATATTTATGATCTGCCAGTTGATCAAGTAGACGGCGTTTCGTACGACCAACATAAAAAGAGTCACATTTGGAACAAGACAGTATATAAATAACATGTGTCGTTTGACAATTAATAAAGCTGTTAGAAGTATATGTCTGTTTTGTAACTGGGTGGGTAAAAGCTATTGATCTTATCACCACATCACATTGTTTGCAGTGACCACATCTATACGTTCCTATAGGAGGCTTAGGTAGCCATGTAGATTTGACATCTGCCGGTAGATGGCTTCGTACTAATTTATCTCCGAGATTGGGAGCTCTCCTAAATGTACAGAGGGGCGGGTCAGGGAAAATGTTAGACAGGGACTCATCACATTGGATCAAGCTCCAATTCTTTTTAATTATATTGCGAACAGCAAGGGCTTTAGTACTATAAGTGGTAGAGAAAAACACCCTATCGGTTTTCTCTTTCAGTGTCTTTCTTTTTAAGAGGGAGTTGCGTTCTACAGTAGCGGCTTCAGATATAGCTATTTTAAGAGTATTATGTGTATAGCCACGTTCTCTAAAGCGATCATACATTTCTCCGCTCTTTTCTCTAAAATCAGCCTCACTGTCACAAATTCTACGTACTCTTTTAAATTGGCCGTACGGAGCATTGTTGATCAAAGTAGAGGGGTGGAAGCTCTCGGCATGTAAAATAGTATTTTTATGCGTTAACTTCCTGTACAATGACGTATGTAAGTCACCATTCAAGTCTTTAGTGATTTCTAAGTCCAGAAAATGGATCTTATCAGGACTAAAATCTAGAGACAGTTTTATATTTGGGTTAGTGTTGTTCAAACAACTATGAAAAGCTCACATTAGAGGAACTCAAGAAGGCCATATCTGAAATGAAAAATGGTAAGGCTCCTGGAAGAGACGGTATCCCATCAGAAGAAATGTACCTTTCTTGTTGGGACATATTTGGACCCTTATTACTAAATATGATCTTATACTCAGTCAAGGAGGGGAGCTTCCATAAACACGACAATATTGCACTCATTTCAGTCCTTCTCAAAAAAGACAAAGACCCCACCGAGTGCGGTAGTTACAGACCCTTAAGCCTCCTCGGAACCGATGTCAAACTGTACTCTAAGGTATTAGCCATCAGATTACAAAAGCATATGACGTCTTTAGTTCATCCGGACCAAACTGGCTTCATAAGAGGTGGCCTGATCAATGATAACATAAGACGAATACTGCACGTACTAGATGCAGACAAAGAGGACACCATACCTAAGGCGATGCTGTCCCTGGATGCTATGAAAGCATTTGACAGGCTGGAATGGTCATTTCTATGGGCAGTATTAGAAAGGATGGGGTTAGGAAAAGGATTCATTGATATGATTAAAGTATTATACAAAGACCCATCGGCCATGATTACAACAGGTACATTCATCTCCAAAATCTTTCCGGTATCACGCTCAGCCAGACAGGGTTGCCCTCTTAGTCCCGGACTATTCGATCTATCATTAGAGCCTTTAGCACAATATATAAGACAATCCCAATACATAGAACCAATCGTAATCAAGGGCACACAACATAAAATTAGTTTATATGCGGACGACGTAATATTGTTCATGCAAAGCCCCAACACCACATTGCCTCATCTACTCAAGTTGATAGAGAACTTTGGTGATTTATCGGGATTTAAAATAAATTGGCCGAAGTCGGCTTTCCTTCCTATTAACATCCGTGCAAAAAAAGACACAACCCTCCCAGGTGAGATACCCATGGTAAAACATTTTAGATGCTTGGGTGTGGAAATATTTCCCACCATAAGACAAACGGTGAAGCACAATTACACAAAAATACAGAACAAAATCAAAGACGACCTGGACAGGTGGGCAAAACTTAAAAACTCAGTACAGGCAAGGGTATCAATAGTTAAGATGGATGTACTACCAAGAATCAACTTCATCAGTTCAATGCTACCGTTACCCCCTCCAGAGGGTTACTGGAAAAGATTACACTCCTCCACATACAAATTTATTTGGAATAACAAACCACCTCGCATAAAAAGATCCACCGCACAGAGAAATAAAGCAGACGGTGGCTTGGCAGTTCCAGATTTTTTCCAATATTTTAAGGCATACACATTAAGACCATTGACAATATGGTTTGATCCCCAGGCATTGGCATCCTGGAGAAAATTGGAAGAAAACATAGTAGCCCCACATAGACTGAAGGACATAGCACACACTAAACTACCAATCAAGCACTGTGAGCGGAAATTTGGCCCCATAATTACCCATGCAATCCGGATATGGCGTGAAACACAAAAAAAATATCCTAACCCTCAAAAATGGCATAATCATACTCCCATATTCAATAACAATGCACTCTTAATGGAAAAACGTCCTATAAGATTCCCTATATGGGAAGAGCAAGGCATACACTCATTAGGGGATATTTATAATAACCAGGGTTTTTGTAGTTATGGAGAAATATGCACAAAGTTTAACCTCACCGAGTCCACATGGCTTTTTTACATACAGTTACGCCTATGTTTGAGGTCTCACAGTGTTCCATTAGACATACCAGTTGAACACCACAGATACCACAAATTCTTCTATGAAAGAGATACATTGAGAGGTTTTGTATCAGGTTTTTATTATCAATTACTAACGTCCTCGTATGAAACCCTCCAACTAGACTCTGTCTGGAGGAGGGATATACCAGACCTGGAAAGTGACTTTGATTGGCAAGAAGCATGGGCAAATGTCCGTCTTACATCAAGGAACCCGGACCATCAACAAATCAATCTTAACTATATTCACAGGACATACTTGACTCCTGTAAGACTGAACAGAATGGGCCTTAAACAAGACTCAAAATGCTCCCAATGTACAAATGGAGACGAAGGGACATTTATGCACATGTATTGGGACTGCCCACCAGTTAAGGCATTCTGGAAAGATGTGACCCATCAATTATCAAAACTTGTATCTTGGAATATACCAGTACACCCCTCTGTATTACTATTGAATGATGTTTTTGAGTTTGCAGTAAATCCACAGCTAAAGAGATTGGTTTTATCGGGTATCACAGTAGCTAAAAAACTGATCGCATCACGCTGGTTTCAACCGGAAAAAATTTGCAGGAAGGTTTGGTCTCTTACATATCTCGATGTGATTTATCAAGAAATATCTACAGCAAGAATTCTGGGTCTCAACGAATCCAAAATGTCAATGTGGTTAGAAGTGGTGGAGAGAATAAAAGCTAGCTTATAATGGTAGTGTCTGGTTAGAGTGAGGGATAATGGAGGTACTATCCAAGAAGGGGTCCGGGAGGGGGGGGTTCGAGCTGGAGCATATGTGTGTAGGGTTTTAGAAAATAGGTATTAGGGGTATATCCTGTATAAGGCATTTGTATAATTGGTAATTTCGTTGGATATACACTATATACGTTAAAATATTATTATAGACTTTTTTTTTGTTTTCTGTTCTGTACTTGCATGTCATTTTAGCCACCTTGTCTGTTAGTTTCATTATGATTATGTGTTGAGTACTGACTTTTAATAATTTTTGTTTTGCAATAATAAAAAAAGAAAAAAAAAAAAAAAGCTTTCAATTCATCAATAGTGCCTTTCCACCACATAATGATGTCATCTATATATCTGGCCCACCAGATGATCTTATCTTTAAATATGTTTTGAGTGTTGAACACATAGTCCTCCTCCCATTTTCCCATAAACAAGCCTGCATATGAAGGGCTAAAACATGCACCCATAGCACAGCCTTTTACCTGTCGATACATTTTGTCCTGAAATAAAAACACATTATTAAGTAAAGTAAATTTGGTTAGTTCGACCAAAAAATCTGTAGGGGGGTCCTGTGAGTCAGTGCGAGTATCTAAAAAATGTCTCATGGCTGTCATGCCTTGGTCATGGGCAATACTGGTGTAAAGGGCTTCTACATCCATTGTCGCCAAGTAAGTGCCTGGTCCAATATTACCTTGCTCTTTGATTTTATTGAGAACATCTGTAGTGTCCTGTAAATAAGCTGGAAGCGTTGGAAGTAGTGGTTTAATAAAGAAATCTACGTATTTAGATATAGGCTCAGTTAGGCTATCGTTCCCTGAAATCACTGGTCTCCCCGGTGGTTCAGCAAGGTTTTTATGTATCTTAGGCAATAAATAGAAGGAGGCCATACGAGGGTTATCATTGTATAAGAACTTAAATTCTTGGTCAGAGATAAGGTTATCTTCTTTCGACCTAACTAGCAAGTCTTTAAGTTCTTCTGCTAATATAGTTGACAGGTTAGAAGTAAGAGGGAGATAAAAAGTAGTGTCCTGAAGTTGTCGGGACGCCTCTTTAACGTATTGTTCTACACCCCAAACTACTATGGCTCCTCCCTTGTCGGCTCTCTTAATGACAATATTTCTATTATCTGAGAGTTCTTTGAGGGCATCTCGTTCGTTTTTAGTCAAATTATGGTGGACATGTGTCTTGCTATTAGTTAATTTCTTTACTTCATAATTAACTTTTTTCTCGAATGTGCTCAACGTAGTATTCTGTACTACTGGACAAAAATATGATTTAGGCTTAAAAGGAGTACATGGAGTAATAATATTTTGACTAACTGGGGTAAACACACACTGTGGATTCTGCTTATACCATGCCTTAATGTGTAGATTCCTATAAAAACGAAACAAGTCTGTTTTTAATTCAAAGTCATTGGGAAGATTGGTCGGGGAGAAAGAGAGACCTTTGGATAATACCTTGTTCTGCGCATCAGTAAACTGTACGAATTCTAAACCAGAAAGAAAGTCGCTGGATCGATAGACTACAGGCCACCTCACTCCCAGGTTTAAATGATTCCATAGACATGGTATCATTTTTATAGGCCAGTAGATCACTTTATTTATTTATTGTATTTATACATTGTTATTTATTGTATTTTGATAGACTACAGGCTACCTCTTTACAGGTTTAAATGACTCTACGGACATACTGTCACTTTTATAGACTAAGTAGATTACATTATAGTATTATTATTCTTTGTCATGCATTACTCAAAGCTCTTACATTGTTGTTTTTTGATAGTTGTTTTTTGATAATTGTTTTTTGATAATTGTTTTTTGATAATTGTTGGTAATTGTTTATATTATTATTGATCTATTCTATTGTTGACTCATTTCTTTATGTTGTTATAATATTTTGAGCTTGTGTGTATATATACTTATATAATATACAAATTTGTTTTTCTATTTAGTATTATTGTATATTTACTTCAACTCAAGTTGAGAATGTTGCTCTGCCTTCATTTAATTGGGACCAGCTGTCCCCCATTGTAATTAGTGTCTCCCTGAGTTGTGTGTTTTTTCCTTTTTTCCTCTATTTAGTCACAGTATTGTTTTTGTCACAGCAACACCCTGAAGAAGGCCATGTAGGCCGAAACATGTTGGACTTTTAAAAGATTTTTCTAAATAATGTAAGCCACTTATTAAAGGCTTTTTAAAAACTGTAGAGCTGCCTTGGATCTCAACCTTTCTTATATAAGCGAATCCTACCCCGGATTTAATCCAAAGAGCACCTACCTGAAACAAAATAAGAACGCTGAAGCCCTCTCCATATCCTTTGTTCTGTTTCTTTATTAGTTGTCATACAAAAATACAGAATACTTTTATATGAAATGCTTTTTTCTGTTCTGCTCCCGAGAGTATGTGCTAGATAAAAATAAAAATAGATAAGTATAAAATAGAAAGTCAAAAGTACGTAAACAAGTGTAAACAAGTGTTCAATATACATAAAAATGTACAACAAGAGTTACAATACAATATACAGTACAATGCAGAAATGGGATGAGGTACAACTTAGGGTAAGGTGCAATGAGGTATGAGTTGTAGTGCAAATCTCTTTACCAATAAATATAAAGTGTGTTAAAGTGTCTAAAGTGGGTAAAGTGGGTGCTACAGTGAGTTGTTTATTTAAAGTGAGTGTATGTGTGTGTGTGTGTGGATGTGTGTGCTGTGAGTGTGTTTGATGGTTTGTTACATAGTGTCATTGTCGTTGAGCATCCTGATGATCTGGGGATAGAAGAAGCTCCTTCTGAGTCTCTCTGTACCGGCCATGAGACTCCGGTAGCGCTTGCCTGACCGCAGCAGTTCAAAGAGGCAGTTGTTTGGGTGGCTGGGGTCTTTGATTATTCTCTATCTCTAGATCCAGCAGATCCACGTCTCGTCTGCACCAGCTGTGTCTCATCAGTCATCACCTCCAGCTGTTTGTCGTTATCCCCATGTGTATATTATGTCAGCTTCCCACGTTTCTCTTTGTCCCGCCATTCGTCTGTTTATTAGCCGCTACTAGTTCAGTAGTTTGGTTCTTCTGCCTGTTAGCAGCTGTTGGAGGAGATACATCGTCAGCGCCGGTGTCTCTCCTCGAAGCCCAGGCCGGGCAGTTGTTGGACGAGATACAACTCCGACTCCGGTGTCTCTCTCCTCGAAGCCCAGGCCGGGCAGTTGTTGGACGAGATACAACTCCGACTCCGGTGTCTCTCCTCGAAGCCCAGGCCGGGCAGTTGTTGGACGAGATACAACTCCGACTCCGGTGTCTCTCTCCTCGAAGCTGCACTGAGTCGAGCACTGATTCGGCCTCTGCCTCTACTCTTCCGCACGTCACACAGCTGTTAGCTCGGCCGACACTTCCCGACTTGGAGCCGAGAGTTCCCCGAGCTGGTGCGGCGGAGCGGCAGCAAGGTGGCAGGGGAGGATGTCCCTGAGCTTCATCGGGGCCCTTCCTCGCCTGTAGTACATCCACCTGACCACCTGTCTGTCTTCACTACTTTAGTGTTATGTTGTAAATCCCTGAAAGGCAGTTAGAGACTCTGTCTTCACTAGTTTAACGTGATGATATGTCTCTAGAGAGACACTAGTTTAAAGGTAGTTAACCCTTTCACTACCACACAACAGACGGTTAACCCTTTCACTACCACACTATGGAAGGTTAACCCTTTCACTACCACACTACGGAGGGTTAACCTTTCACTACCACTCTACAGAAGGTTAACCCTTTCACTACCACACTACAGAAGGTTAACCCTTTCACTACCACACTACATAAGGTTAACCCTTTCACTACCACACTACGGAGGGTTAACCCTTTCACGATCACACTACAGAAGGTTAACCTTTCACTGCCACACTACAGAAGGTTAACCCTTTCACGATCACACTACAGAAGGTTAACCCTTTCACGATCACACTACAGAAGGTTAACCTTTTCACGATCCCACTACAGAAGGTCAAGGGTCAAACGGCCCCATATTCCGCCTGTGACTCTGACAGCGTTATCTCACCCCATAGTCTTCCCATCCACCATTGGAAAAACACAGACAATGCGGACTATCCAATCACGTCACAGACTTAACTGTCCAATCACGTCACAGACTTAACTGACATTCCCCACTAGAGAAGCTCCCTGTGAGGCCCGTGACTGATGTGACCTGCTCCTCCGAAAGAGATCAGGCTTATAGACATTCTGCTGGCGCCGGCACTTCTCCCCCAAGTGAGCCGTTCATCATACTTTGCTCATGTGTCACACTTTCTGGGGTGTGAGTGTGTACATGTGTGTGTGTGTGTGTGTGTGTTTTCAAGAGAGAGTGCACATTTGTTTATATTTGATGTTTCTTTTCTTTTTTCTATTTCTATGTACGTGTGAGTACAGTGTGTGTGTGTTATTAAGTGTGCATGTGTGTACATACATGCCGAACATGCCTATGTGTTTATGAACTCGCATTTCACTGTATGCCCTGGTATCATGTATGTGATAAATAAACCTCTCGAGTCTTGAACTCACTCACCCGTGGTGGCGTAGCCGCTATATTGCTGTTTCCAGGGTTATTGTACGTCTCCTGCCCAGTGATTGATCGTATCATTGCCCACTTTTCCCATTCAAGTGCTCGCATCCACCTTGGATAAAATGGATGTGCACCCCTGCACCATTCACCACAGTTACCAGCAGCATCTACCGAACGGCAGCACCGGCGTATGTATAGATGTATAGATGGATAGATCTAATAACTCAAGAGTACCATGTTACGATGGAGACAGGTAGGTTCCAGTTGTGGAGTAATAAGTAGAGGCAGAGAGGGTTGTTTACTCGTAAACGGTGGTTCTCTTTATTTGTAGAACGGTAGCTACACCTAGAGTAATAGCAACAGATAGTAACACTGACGCAGGGCGTCTAGGAGAGAGATAATAATGATAACAATAATGACAGCAACGTCCAGTGTCTGCGGCACCGCCGTGTACTCTGCAGGAGAATGAGAAGATCCGACAACTGGAAGTAGAGAGACAGGGGTTTAAGTATGACCACATTCCTGACATACCAAGCGCACCAACGTGACAACCAATCAGGAGACCCAAACAATAAGTGACAAGTGACGGGGAGATAAGTGACAGGTGTCAGAATGGTGGGTGGTGCTCAGGCGTGGCCAGAGAACCCAAGCGTTACAGTACCAGACTCTCGATAAGAGGCCTGCGGTGCAGAGTTCTCTGCTCACAAACAAAAACGACCGCAGAGCACGGTGCCATATCTCAGAGGAAAGGGCCGTCAGGTTAGTCACAAGCGGCTCGTTAGTCAGAACCTTTCAGGAGGGTGTGTGAGTGAACCCTTCAGGAGTGAGTGAACCCTTCAGTGTGTGAGTGAACCCTTCAGGAGTGAGTGAACCCTTCAGTGTGTGAGTGAACCCTTCAGTGTGTGAGTGAACCCTTCAGGAGTGAGTGAACCCTTCAGTGTGTGAGTGAACCCTTCAGTGTGTCAGTGAACCCTTCAGGAGTGAGTGAACCCTTCAGTGTGTGAGTGAACCCTTCAGGAGTGAGTGAACCCTTCAGTGCGTCAGTGAACCCTTCAGTGTGTGAGTGAACCCTTCAGTGTGTGAGTGAACCCTTCAGGAGTGAGTGAACCCTTCAGTGTGTGAGTGAACCCTTCAGGAGTGAGTGAACCCTTCAGTGTGTCAGTGAACCCTTCAGTGTGTCAGTGAACCCTTCAGGAGTGAGTGAACCCTTCAGTGTGTGAGTGAACCCTTCAGGAGTGAGTGAACCCTTCAGTGTGTGAGTGAACCCTTCAGGAGTGAGTGAACCCTTCAGTGTGTGAGTGAACCCTTCAGGAGTGAGTGAACCCTTCAGTGTGTCAGTGAACCCTTCAGTGTGTGAGTGAACCCTTCAGTGTGTGAGTGAACCCTTCAGTGTGTGAGTGAACCCTTCAGTGTGTGAGTGAACCCTTCAGTGTGTGAGTGAACCCTTCAGTGTGTGAGTGAACCCTTCAGGAGTGAGTGAACCCTTCAGTGTGTGAGTGAACCCTTCAGGAGTGAGTGAACCCTTCAGTGTGTGAGTGAACCCTTCAGGAGTGAGTGAACCCTTCAGTGTGTCAGTGAACCCTTCAGTGTGTCAGTGAACCCTTCAGGAGTGAGTGAACCCTTCAGTGTGTGAGTGAACCCTTCAGGAGTGAGTGAACCCTTCAGTGTGTGAGTGAACCCTTCAGGAGTGAGTGAACCCTTCAGGAGTGAGTGAACCCTTCAGTGCGTCAGTGAACCCTTCAGTGTGTGAGTGAACCCTTCAGGAGTGAGTGAACCCTTCAGTGTGTCAGTGAACCCTTCAGGAGTGAGTGAACCCTTCAGTGTGTCAGTGAACCCTTCAGTGTGTGAGTGAACCCTTCAGGAGTGAGTGAACCCTTCAGTGTGTCAGTGAACCCTTCAGGAGTGAGTGAACCCTTCAGTGTGTCAGTGAACCCTTCAGTGTGTGAGTGAACCCTTCAGTGTGTCAGTGAACCCTTCAGTGTGTGAGTGAACCCTTCAGTGTGTGAGTGAACCCTTCAGTGTGTCAGTGAACCCTTCAGTGTGTGAGTGAACCCTTCAGTGTGTCAGTGAACCCTTCAGGAGTGAGTGAACCCTTCAGTGTGTGAGTGAACCCTTCAGTGTGTGAGTGAACCCTTCAGTGTGTGAGTGAACCCTTCAGGAGTGAGTGAACCCTTCAGTGTGTGAGTGAACCCTTCAGTGTGTGAGTGAACCCTTCAGTGTGTGAGTGAACCCTTCAGGAGTGAGTGAACCCTTCAGGAGTGAGTGAACCCTTCAGTGTGTGAGTGAACCCTTCAGTGTGTGAGTGAACCCTTCAGTGCGTCAGTGAACCCTTCAGGAGTGAGTGAACCCTTCAGTGTGTCAGTGAACCCTTCAGTGTGTCAGTGAACCCTTCAGGAGTGAGTGAACCCTTCAGTGTGTGAGTGAACCCTTCAGTGTGTGAGTGAACCCTTCAGGAGTGAGTGAACCCTTCAGTGTGTCAGTGAACCCTTCAGTGTGTCAGTGAACCCTTCAGGAGTGAGTGAACCCTTCAGTGTGTCAGTGAACCCTTCAGTGCGTCAGTGAACCCTTCAGTGTGTCAGTGAACCCTTCAGGAGTGAGTGAACCCTTCAGTGTGTCAGTGAACCCTTCAGTGTGTGAGTGAACCCTTCAGTGTGTCAGTGAACCCTTCAGTGCGTCAGTGAACCCTTGGCATGAAGTTAGTGGTTGTAAAATGACATAGTTTCTGCAGATGCAATTTTGGTTTTTATCTCGTCTCCGTTGGCGTCGGTTGTAGTGGAGTAGAGTTGAATCGCGAGGGATGGACAACGGTCCTCGTTCTCGAAATGTGTTCGTAAGTACCTTTGTAAATATCTTGGT
>NC_140181.1:6804931-6892413 GCF_963971535.1 Notolepis coatsorum | reverse complement strand
CACGACCCCCCTGGGCCGTTTACTGCCTCAAACGGATTCCTACCCCCCGGGCAATATCACCTCCTCACTTTTGCCTCTTTCATGACCCATGCATACAGTCTCCCCTGAGCACAAAGGCTTTTGACACAAAGACCCTATCTCCTCACTTCATGAAATAACCTTCATCTGTAAATCATTAAATGGTTAATCACACTTCTCATCTTCCCAGAGGCAAGCCGCCCCCAGGTTTTTGAATTAATCACACATTCCCAGGGAGAAGGCCAACCCCCTCCCCAGCGTATAAAATTATTAAGGATTAATAAAAACAATCATATCAAAATTTGTCATAGACAGCAAGCCTCCATCAATAAATTATCCTACAAGTCGGAGGCTTGTGTCAACATTTTAACACTGTATTAAAGATTTAACAATCTAAAACAAGCATAAACACATGTCCTAACCATATTAACAGTGTATTAAAGATTTAACAATCTAAAACAAGCATCAGTAAATTATCCTGCTTCACAACCGGGCTTGTATCAAATTCCACTACAAAAACATTTAGCAAATAATATAAACATTATCCTATTTAAATCTCCAGTGTTATTAAAGCTATAACAAGTATCAACATCTGACATTTCAACATCAATGCATTCTATACAAGCATCTTAATTCAAGCTACATAAAACACAACATTATTATCCTCAAGCTTACCATTGTACACGTTACACAAATTAAAAAACTGGAAATACGCTATCAACTATAGAACATTTTACATGTAAGCATGTTTCATCTCAGCATAACATTTATAGTGGTTAGTCCTAAATTGATTTTACTGCAAGCAACATGTAACTTTAGTGTAGAGCATTTTCCCAAATTCAGCCTATAACTACTCTCAAACTACCGTTTATATCATGTATGCAATAAAAGTTATGATGTATTTTAACACGGGTGACTGACTATCTGATGAATTGAAAATGGGGGACCCTGATGTAAACAAGACAAAAGTCTTCCTTTGGTCTGCATCCCCTTAACAATTGTGTGTATTGAGCTGTACTTACTCATTCCCCCCTGGTTAAAAATATACCCCCGTGCATCAAAGACTCTAATACAAACTACCCAGTTATAGCCGGTTTGTGAACCCCAGATCTATCATAGGCAATGTATCCATTATTTCATTCCTCCTCAATAGGCTCACTGTATTGTTTGCACCCTAAGTAAACCCTTACTGACTATCACCCCTAACCTAACCACTATACATGTTACATCCCTTCCCCTGCTTACACAAAAATACAATGCACAATATACAAATACCGCCATATTACATAATGCAGAATATCCTCTTACCCGTTTCTATCCCCTGAGCGAACTATTCCGAATGCACTAGACCCAATCCACGTTGTACCGCGCATGCGCAGTTACAACCGAAGCGGCTGTTAACGTTGCTATGACAACCAAGGTCTGCCACGACATTCATAATCTGCCACGACATTCATAATCTGCCACGACATTTATCACGTTATCTACCACGTTATCTACCCCTTCCCCAACATCATCCTCAAAACTCGAAACGTGACATATGCCGCCCCCAAACGCCACAAAACAACGGCATGCAAGCTAACTAGCTTTAGCCAGCTCTAATGCGACGTTCAAGGCCCTCACGGGAGCCGTGCCTTTCAAGATCCGTTCATCCACGCAATTCGCTCAGTACCAACCAAAGCATAAACAACTCACACAAGCTTAAAATAACCAACCACTCTAACAGAAAATAAATTTTTAAAACATTTACACCGACCAACGCCGCACATATAGTTCAACACGAATCCTTTCTCCTACCTACTCCGCCTCACTTCATAGCACCGCGAACGTTACATACTCTCCACAACACTATGACGTCACCAAGCAGCGAATCCCTAATATCATATTATACCATCGTTACTGCATCAATAATAACCCTCAAAACGGCCACAATTTCGCCACCCTGCGTCTCAACCGCCTCTTACTTGTAATCGCCGCCACAGTGTTTAATCAATCCTCTCATAACGCCATCGTAACGTCCCCAGCTTCACCGCGGACTTTTCCAGAGCTAAGCCAGCCAGCCCCAACCACCAGCAGGGACTCGCCTCAAACATATGTCCGTTGGTCATTAAAATATCATAACAAAACCATTAAGTACTTATCAGTCAGTTCGACCGAATTGTTTTTGTATCACAGCGAACGTAATTAATCAACAGGCCGGTTTCGCTCAAGATTAAAAAGGGATCTCCGGACCCAATTCGATTGTATGCCTAAGGACGAACACACATCTTCATTTAATTCGGCCGAATAGGTCCCTGCAGACACATCCTGACTATCACGCGATCAGCCAGTAAACCATTCTATTATTGAGCCTCTTGAACACGCCGGCACCCCTACCCTCTATTAATTATTACGTGTTAATCCTGCAATCGCACAGACCAAGTTCCCCGATCATGCAGGGGCCAAACTCATCTTTACCATACCTGATTTGCATGTTCTAAATAACAACAGAGCTCTTCTTATACACAGCTCTCTCCCCATTCAGAACAAAAAAATCTTAATCCACCATTACCCGCGCCCTCTTCCTGAGAATAATTTTTAGGGAATTTATATACTCAGAACGCGCCCCTGTCGTATACACCAGAATAACCGTGCTTCCTAGCCAGAAAAGCCTTTTACCTGCCGTCATGCGACGCTATCTCCCTTTACACCATGACCAGATAGTCTGTGCGCCACCAACCTTCTTGGTGCAACTCCCCCGTATAGTTCATAAAGTATATTCCATACGAGTTAACCAACCCAACCCCCGTGGCCCGCTGGGCCGAGACCGGCCTCCTGTGTCCGAATAAACATACAAACATAAAAAGCCCACGTTTGCATGTTCACTGCACAACAAGCGCGATCGTCATACCTCCGGACATCCTACCTAAGACACCGCAATCCCCAACCCTGCATGCAAAAAGCCATATTCACCGTGGGCCCCAACAGTGGCGTACACAACCAACCTTCATCCTGTTCCTCTCCCTCCTCCATTCAGACAACAAGCCCATCGACAATCACTTCAAACGCAGCAACACCCCAGCTCTTCGCCCCGTGTCCCCAACACACAGCAAGGTCCAGATATGATACATACGACAAGACCCTACCGCACCTTTTCAGGGGGAGACACAAAGGGTAGGGAAGAACGGCACCATTTCTGTAGTAAATTCCCACAGACTTTCTACAATAATTTGAGGTTATTGTAGCACAATACAATGAGATTGACTATCTGGAAGGAGGAGGAAAGATTCATACTGATAGAATTGTTGGTCTCCTCATTCTGACTTAGCAGATGAGGAATAAAACGTTTACGCCAGACAAACCAGAATTGTAGTTCAACTCAGCTGATTTATTTGATCAGAGCCAGGAGTCCAAGGTGAATAGAACAAAGGATTTATCAGAAAACATCAACATGGCTGCTGTGTACAGGAATCAACAATCAGGTTTGCATCTCAAACCTAAATACTGCACTCAAACAGTCACTTGGTTAACATAATTTGAACATACATTGACTATGCTGTACACATTTATACATGAGTAAATCTGGTTTCAGATATTAAGGATTTACACTAAACTTTAAACAACAAATGGTGTTTTCCCATGATTTACTCACATAAAATGCATCAGCTCACAGTAGTCTCTGGGTGGACGAAGCGGTGGAGCCCCCAGACCCCCTGTGGTGGTCCCGGTCTGAGAGCTCCCGAATTACAATTTGTCTCTTCCTTATATCCTATCATGTCTAGCCAAAATAGCACTATTACAGTTGATCCAATCATGTGGTTGCCCCCACCTCTGGGTTTCTCTGGGGGAGGCCGGCTGCCCCCCCCTTTGATCTCCTGTGTGGATCTTGACTCAATACCCAGAGGGGCCGCTAGTGGCCCCCGTCATTGTCTTCCTGATGGGTCTGTCCCAACAGAAATCTCCTCTTAAATGAATAATATATAACTTTAACATTCCTTCTATATGGCTATAGATGTCTAATATCATCCAAGTACAGTCAGTGCTTTCTAAGACTGATACCAGACATCATATGAGACCTTTTGATACTAAACAGTTGATTAATAGATTGTCCTGTCTTATAATGTCAGAGCCAGTATGAGGTCTCTGGTTAGACCAGCTGTGCTCTGCGGTAATCTGGTCACAGTAGGTGTGACTTTTGTCTCTTTGTTCTGAGTACATTTGTTAGTGGGGGTTTATTGACTATTTCTGTAACACCAGTATCACTTAAAACACCCTCTACTGTTGAAAGGGCACACATTCCTTTTTGCAGTATGGTTCTCTAATTTATTCACACATATTAATTATGAAATTCCAAGGCAATATTACCACAGGTAAAGCAGGGAGAGGTAGAGCAGGGAGAACAGGGAGAGGTAGAGCAGGGAGAGGTAGAGCAGGGAGAGGTAGAGCAGGGAGAACAGGGAGAGGTAGAACAGGGAGAGGTAGAGCAGGGAGAGGTAGAGCAGGGCGAGGTAGAGCAGGGAGAGGTAGAGCAGGGAGAACAGGGAGAGGTAGAGCAGGGAGAGGTAGAGCAGGGAGAGGTAGAGCAGGGAGAACAGGGAGAGGTAGAACAGGGAGAGGTAAAGCAGGGAGAGGTAGAGCAGGGAGAACAGGGAGAGGTAGAGCAGGGAGAGGTAGAGCAGGGAGAGGTAGAGCAGGGAGAACAGGGAGAGGTAGAACAGGGAGAGGTAGAGCAGGGAGAGGTAGAGCAGGGCGAGGTAGAGCAGGGAGAGGTAGAGCAGGGAGAACAGGGAGAGGTAGAACAGGGAGAACAGGGAGAGGTAGAGCAGGGAGAGGTAGAGCAGGGAGAACAGGGAGAGGTAGAGCAGTCCCGTGCAGTCCCGTGCCATAATCACGCCGACATCCCCAACACTAGGAGGGGGGTAGGTACGCGTGTCGATCTAAAACAATATAGAGGGCGCCACCCAGACGGTCTCTTATGTACCGCGCTCAGTGGCCCACCCCAAGGGCGTGAGACCCCTCTACCTATGTTTTGATCTATTCCGTTAACATCCCCCAGATATGAACAAGAATTCGTCGAGACAAACTTAGTAAACTGGCGCTCGGAAGAGACAAACTCCATCCCAGTTGCCCCATAAAAACGCTGTTTCAATGATGAGCAACCAAGGCGCGCAAGCCACATGCGTGATTCCTATCAGAAACACCCAGGGCCAGCACTATGTACATGTCGAGACCCAAAACACATCAATGGATAGTCTAACAAGACACCGGATACCGTTCCTCCAAGCCGCCTGGGGGAACGACAAGAAGCCGCTTTTTAAATTTAAAATTTTTTCAGAAAAAATACAAAAATAATACGGTCCCATGCGACGCGGCTGAAGGAAACACCACCCCGTCAACCACACTTCATAAGAGGGGACGGTGAGCGACGTACCCCTATGACGGGGGGAAACCCATGACTCAACAGACCTGTAAGGCGAGGAGTCAGGGAAACCCTAAACAATACCCCGTCCACCTACTCCAAAAAGGAGAGGACGGGGAACCCCCAGAGAGACTTCCCACGTGAGCTGTATAGATTGAAAAGATATATTGCAACATTGAGCTATGTAACAATTGGGTCAGGACTCTCCGAGGAGGAGCTCTGAACTCCCAGAGGAGAAGACTCCGAACACCAGAGGAGAAGGCTCTGACCCAATACACACACTACCAGTAGGGAGCGGAGCAGAAGAACCACGTCTCTACTGCGTTGCATCACCCACCAAGCTCAATAATCGAATTGAATTGAATCGAATACACATACAACAGAGCAGAACTCCTTTTTGAAGTTCTACTCACCTTGACAATCTGAGGAGGAGGCTCTGAAACTCTGAGGAGGCTCCCTCACTGGGAGGGAGGGTCCGAACTCACAGAAGGCTCTGACACTCCCTGAGGAAGAGCTCTGTGAGGAGGAGGCTCTGAAAACTCCCTGAAACAGATCCATAACATGGAACCTGAACAACTCACGGAAGTCTTACCAATAGAAAACGCGTTCAGTGACATACTCTATGGCGGGGGAATTTCCGCGGTGCACACACCCAATCTTTCAGGGCGTGGGACCAGGAAACTCCCCCCCCCCCCCCCCTACCCTGTAACGTGCCGAACCAGCAACGTGACAGGAAGCCCGAAGGACAGGGGGTTTTAACCCCTGACCAATCAGAAAAGGGGAGGAAGGTTTACCAGTTCACCCCTTTACGACCCCTCACCCCTGATACGATGTAATGACAAAGTAGAGCCATGACACCAGTCATAGCATGCTACATGAAGCGTTTAACAGCTTCACATAGCTCATGTGCGAAACTTTATTTTAACTTTAAATTTATCTGATTTTTACAAAGGAAAAACACAGACCCAGAGAAAACAGCCATCTGATTTTTACAACGAAAAAACACAGAACAGAGAGGGCCCCTTTAAGAGCCCCGGTACCAGACTTACACATGTGCTTCTGTGGGCCAAAACCTAACCCAGTTGTGGATCTCAACGACACACACAACCCTTCATCACAACAAAAAAGGCAAAAGTACACTCTCACTACAGCGGATCGCCGTTTTTCATAACGAGAGAAGACATAAGTCCTCGATTATGTATTGGCCACAGGCCTTGCTAATCACATATGACAGCGACCAAAACAACCTTTTCCCTAGGAAAAAATCATTTTCTAAAGCAGGAGCACAACCCCAGCAGCTTAAGCTGAGGGTTACATCGTATCCCCACAAACATAGTGACACAATATATTGTAAACAACCTGTTTGAGAGGAAAGGGGGAAAAAGCCCCAGGGAACCTGGGGGGAAAATCACCCCTCCCTACCTTACCCTTGATACGACTAGGTTGAACAGGTACTGCCCTGTGAACATGTGAACAAGCTACCTGTTTATTTGTCATCACAGGCTGAGAGAAGGACTTACTCCTCGATCACATGTCACTAAGCATAGCTTTGCAGGTTAAATAACCCACTAGTTGTGAGCTCAAACACGTCACTAACGGTACATGAACACACATGTTCTCATCACAACTAAACCAGTTCATTTTTACTCACGTAAAAAACAACGCAGATTTTCTAGGTAGAGAGAACCTATACCAGTGACAAGACAATTCACACACAACACACGTCGTATCCTCAATGTATTGCAGCAACATACGTTTTGGAAAACATCGTTATTACAAAACATTTAGAAGGGAAGGAAAGAAGAAGTCCAGCGGGACTCCTACCTACACCTTGAGCGCAGGCTGAGAGGACTGCAAAACACTGGATAACGGGGACAGCCGAAGTCGAACCCGGCGTCTCCTGCGTTGGTGACGAGGGCAATGCCCGACGCGCCACCCAGCCGCCGTTCTCCATGTTGACGAAGTCCTTGCTGGCAGGGCACCCGGTGTAGGGCCGACTAACATCCTCTGTCAAAGATGACGTCGTAGTCAGAGTGTTAAGGCTTGTTATTCTCACAGTAACGTTCAACAGTGTAGCATTAAGCTAACAGTCACTCCCGACTGAAAGCAACAAGCTAACGTTCCTAGCCTAGTGAACGCAACGAGCTAGCGCCGCAGCTAACAGCTAACTGGCTAACAGGTAGGCCCCACAACTAGCACGCAAGCTAAGCAGCTATCACCTGAACTGTACACAATAACATAATAAGCCACACTTCAGACAGGCCGCCGTCTGATTCCCTCCTCATCCTAAGAGAGAAGAGAAAAAGAAATGTCAACACAGTTCTCAACGGTGATTTAACAGACACACAGCGGAGTCGGCACAATTCCCATATGGGCTGCAGCCGACTTGAGCATGGAACTACCGATAAAGAAGATCCAGACCCACTTTTCCTCGTGATTAGGGTTTAATCTTTCATTCATTTGAAAGAAGGGGCCTACACGGGACAGAGAAGAATCCGCTCTGAGACCCCGGGTTTAAACCAGATCTCGGTCGCGGCCCACTAGTTTGACATTATGGGCTTCAAACCAGGATCCTCCGTCCGTCGTCTAAGAGGCAGAACAAAGGACCCCTAGTCTGGGGCCGGCCTTCGTAAAATTGTGCAGCTAACCCCCATAGCATTAGCAGTACAACCGGCGCCCGCATAGCAAAACATCACTCACCCAGCCCAGAGGCAACCAATGTCTCACAAACAGCCGGTGCCTCCTGCAGTCCAGCTGTAGAACCGGAGGTTCAATACCTATCCAGCCGCAGCTTTGGAGGACTGCAGGTGGGGAGTAGATCAGCGACGCGAGCCCCTAATACGAAAAAGCCGGTGGAGGTCAGAATGATCATCATCTTCCAGACACCCCAGTGACGAAGACATTATCGCCGTATTTTCTCGAAGATAGTGAGAGAGAAAACAAAGATATAACGTCAACGTATCTCCTTGCTCTTCTGTTCTCCTTTCTTCAGCTAAAAACTTTATTTTCCTCGCCAAGTGACTGGTATACAGGCACTCTATTGTGGTGAAAGTGAAAAAGGAAATGAGTGTGTGGCCACACCCCTGCTTATATAGGTGGCAGATGGGGGTGTGGCCAGACGGATGTTGGTATGTAAAGGTACATTGTGAGTTTTTATTCAGTGCACAGCACTGGAGTGAGAATATGTGCAATAGACGCTGAGCGAGAGCTACACGAACTAGAACCGTCTGTAGTGTGGTAGTGAAAGGGTTAACCTTCTGTAGTGTGGTAGTGAAAGGGTTAACCTATTGTAGTGTGGTAGTGAAGGGTTAACCTTCTGTAGTGTGGTAGTCAAATGTTAACCTTCTGTAGTGTGGTAGTGAAATGGTTACCTGTCTATAGTGTGGTAGTGAAAGGGTTAACCGTCTGTAGTGTGGTAGTGAAAGGGTTAACCATCTGTAGTGTGGTAGTGAAAGGGTTAACCATCTGTAGTGTGGTAGTGAAAGGGTTGACCTTCTGTATTGTGGTAGTGAAAGGGTTAACCGTCTGTAGTCTTAATCTTCCATGTTTTTGCTATAGTGTCTGCCTTATGTCTCTGTTCCTGTTTTGTAGTTTATTTTGTAGACCATGCTACACATGTATTTCGTTCATATTGTTTATGGACAATGAGATGGGAGTGGAACTTTGTACAAGCCCTTTGGGCTTCGTTCCCTCCTAGCACTGTTTTTATTTTTTTTATAATGTGCTAAATAAATAAACTAAACTAAACTAGTGTGGTAGTGAAAGGGTTGACCTTCTGTATTGTGGTAGTGAAAGGGTTAAAGTCCCCCTGGGGACATGTGAGCCGTCCTAACTGCGTGTATGCTTTTACCAACGCGTTCGTGTTTCCGGGTTCCAGTTTTGCGCTCTGATTGGCCACTGACCTATGCTATTGCGCCCCCCTTTACGCTCTCGCCTGAGACGCGCTGTGAAGCACCAGCGGGGCGAGGCTTGGTTTCTCCCCGGCTCCGTGCGCCTTGCTGCCGCCGGCTTGTCTCACATGACTCGGTCCAGCTCCAGCAACAGCGGCTCGTTCTTATTATTATCCCCCATTGTTCAGGTCGACATGGTCGCACAAACACGTAGGTTTCAATCACTGAGCTGTCTGTCTGTTGTTGTGTCTTCTTAGGTTCGGCTACTGTACATGGAGATGAGACCCCCCGCCTCTCTCTCCATACAGTACCAGCAGCTGCAGGTCTGATGAGCACAGAGTTGCCAGTCGATAATTCTTGCTATTTAAAAATATTCCTGCTCTTCTCCCCCACTACTCCTCCAACGGGTGGTGGATGGTTTTATGTTGACGGTAGATGGGGAAACACAACTAACACTCGTCTTTATTAAATGTTGTTTCGGGTTTTCCCACGAGAATGCACGCCTATTATGGAGAGAGAGGCGGGGGGTCTCATCTCCATGTACAGTAGCCGAACCTAAGAAGACACAACAACAGACAGACAGCTCAGTGATTGAAACCTACGTGTTTGTGCGACCATGTCGACCTGAACAATGGGGGATAATAATAAGAACGAGCCGCCTTGGGGCCGGGGGCCTGGAGGATACCGCAGGCGGAAGACGGCCGCTGCTGCTGGAGCGTCATGTGAGACAAGCCGGCGGCAGCAAGGCGCACGGAGCCGGGGAGAAACCAAGCCTCGCCCCGCTGGTGCTTCACAGCGCGTCTCAGGCGAGAGCGTAAAGGGGGGCGTAATAGCATAGGTCAGTGGCCAATCAGAGCGCAAAACAGGAACCCGGGAACACGAACGCGTTGGTAAAAGCATACACGCGTCCTAACTACATGGGAGCAGTGGGCAGCCGCGGTGTAGCGCCCCGGAGACCTACACTCCAGTGGGGACTCCAGTGGCAGTGTCAGTAGATTGAGCTGTAATTAACACAGCATAAGGATTCAGTGACCTCCGATTTGATTAGATTTTATTTAGATTTTATTAAAATGAGCTGGTGCCATAGCAACCAACTAGTCTTCCTGGGGTCCATAATAATAAATATTATTATTATTATTATTATTATTATTATTATTATTATTATTATTATTATTATTATTATTATTATTATTATTATTATTATTATTATTATTATTATTATTATTATTATTATTATTATTATTATTATTATTATTGTTATTATTGTTATTATTATTATTATTATTATTATTATTATTATTATTATTATTATTATTATTATTATTATTATTATTATTATTATTATTATTATTATTATTATTATTATTATTATTATTATTATTATTATTATTACTGTCTGTGTGTTATGTGGACATTTGCATGTGTGTGTGCATCAGACCAGACATCATATCTTCAAAAAAACACAAAAAAAACATACAAAAACTATTTTTGTTCGAAAAATATATTATTAAATGTCAGTACTCAACACAATGCATAATGAAGCTAACAAATAAGATAGCTAAAATTACATGTGAGCAAAGAAACAGAAAACAAAAAAACAAAACAAAAATACTTTAGTGTTAAATACAATAGGGAGGTGTAGTGGTTACGTCATTTTCGTTTTTTCCTGTTCCACCCTCTGTGGAATGCAATGTATTTCCCCATTGACCATTTCTAAATCGGCTTGTTTTAGATAAATAAAGCATTAACATTTGCATGGTGTACCTTTCTGTGCGTATTTATCCACAATCTATAGCTCAACATGAAAATATTCACAATTAATCGTAAAGGTAGCAAAATAACAACGTTTATGTTTTCGTTCGCTGGGAAACTACACTGCTATTTGGCACCCCCCCCCCCCCCAGAGTTTTTTTTTTGTAATTTTTATTTTTTTATGGCTTTTGCCTCTTCATAGTTCTCTAACGTTAGTCTGTCTTTCCTCAACGCTCAATTCTATAAACACTTGACCGATACCCATCAATGCACAGCGCTCTAGCATGTTCTGACTGTGAACACCTAAAGCTGAGGCTCAGACCGACCGACCGTTTTAGATTTTTGGCTCATTTTCCCTTATGTTAGAATTTTTTTTATGTCAAAATAATGGTTGCAGATATAGAGGGGGCGCCAAAACTGCACAGAGAAAAAAAAATACAAAAAAATAAATAAAAAAAAAATATAAAAAAAACATTTTTTTTTCTTTTTTTTTTTGGCGCCCCCCTCTGGGTGGCGCTCTAGGCGACTGCCTATATCGCCTGTAGGAAGGTCCGCCCCTGTGCACATGCGTCGGAGGAAAGCATGTGACAGTCTCCGGTCTCCCGGACCAACAGTAGGGGAAAGTACGCAACAACCAGGAAGGGTGGGATGGGAGAAAAAATCGGGAAAAAGGAGGGGAGGAAAGATATATAAAAAAAAAAAAAAAAAAAAATGGGAAAATAACTGACCCTGAATCTGTGGCTAGTATCTGTTTCACCCTATAGTGCTCCGTGATCAAAGCCATTTATCTCTAAAGCTAACCACTATTTGTAAAAGCCACAACCACGTTACCATATTTGTATTTATAATTTAAACCGTATAACGTTATTTCGCTGCATATTAAATCACTGTAAATACTAATGTAATCATTGTGTCGTTGTACATATTGTGTATAGTTTATAACGTTAGTAATAATAATAATAATAATAATAATAATAATAATAATAATAATAATAATAATAATAATAATAATAATAATAATAATACATCTATCTTATATAGCGCTTTTCCAGGTGCTCAAAGACGCTTTACATGGGCAGGAGAGACAAACGATGTAAAAAAAAAAAAACAGAACAAAAATAATACATGACAAAATAAAATAAAACCGACAGAATTAGAGGTCAAAAGCAAGATTGAAAAAGTGAGTTTTGAGGGCTGATTTAAAAGATGTCAGGGTGTTTGCATCACGGATATGGCTGGGGAGGGCATTCCAGAGGGAGGGGGCAGCAGCAGCAAAGGCCCTGTTGCCCCAGGTCCGGAGCTTGGTCGTGGGAGGTGTTAGGAGGTTGGCATCTGCAGACCTAATGCGACAGGTGGGCGTGTGAGCTTGCTAGCCAGCATTCCCGAAACTCCTAACATGCCCCGATTTAAAATGGTTCTCTCCTCTTTGTATACCTTTGTCCTCACAAACAAAGTATTCTGCAGGGAACTTATGGACACGACAGTAGTAGTAGTTATATGTAACACTTCCCCCGGTCCTGGTCCTGTGGGACCAGGACCCAGACATTCACAACGCCCCATCAATAACCCTCAGAACATAACATTGCCAACCGGTGGGCTGATGCAGATCTGGCATCAGCTCACACACCAACTTATTATTATTTACTGCCAGTTATGTTTATTATGTTTATTGTCGTTGTTGTCTCCACTTTGTTAGTCTTGTGTTCCCCTGTCTGTGGTTTGTAAATATGTTTTAGTCTGGTTGTTTATTTGTTATTGTTTTCCCAGTGTGCTCTGTGTTCTGTTGTTTCTGTCTACCACACCTGTGTCCTGTTTGTAATTACCCTCTGTGTCTATCAGTGTCTTGTCAATTAGTCTGTGTATATTGTCTGTTATATTGTCAGTATTGTATATATAGTGTTGTCTGTCCTGCCCTCCTGTGCACGATCATTGTTTAATGTTACCTATGTTTGTCAGTCGTGTATTGTTCCTGTCTTGTCAAGTAAACTGTTATCGTCACGTTCGACTCCTGTCTCAGCTATATTCACTCTGCCACCTGGGTTCAACATGAAGAAGAAGCATAACCGTAACAGTTATAAGGTGTTTGAGCCTGTAACGTTAACGTTAGTTAGCTATCGTGGTAGCCCCTTTCACGAAAGGGGCTACTATCGTGCTATCAGCCGGCCGTGAGGTGTAGCTTGCCAATGTTCATGCGGCAGAATTGTTACAATAGCCGATAATCCATTTTCCCAATGATGAATCCCTATACGGGTGGAACAACCAGTGACGTCAGACTACACCTCCCTATTTAAGATTATTTTAAAAAGTTAATTTACTGTAAATGCAGTAGAGGTTTTGGCGCGGGGGGCGGGATATTTGGATAAATGTGGTCATCATGACTCACTTTTGGATGTTTTTCCAAGTATCCTAGCTTGCGCAGCTAATTGCTAATGCTACAGTGTTGGGGCGCCGTTCCCATGTACCCCGCCGAGGGCTGTCTTTACTGTCTTCCCTCTTCTTAACCATTCATGCTGACGGTCAATCGGTGTCTAATGTTGGGGGTTTAGCGGAGGCTTATTTACCCTTTACATGGGTGGATGAGCTGACGACAGGGCTCTGGGCAGGTGTGCTTTTTGTGAATCTATGAATTGAAAATGGGGGTCCCTGATGTAGACAGGACTAACGTTTTCTCTGGTCTGCATTCCATTAACAATTGTGTGTATTGGGCTAGCCCATTCTGCAATATGTTAAAAGAGTTTTCGTTCATTCATTCATATATCCCTTCACGGGTGCACACCGCAGTGGAGGTTGTTACATGACTACTAGTGGAGCAGTGCTTCACTAGTAGTAGACTTTGGTCAGCAGCCACCACTGGTGTTCCATGCTTAGTGAAGCAGGTGGCATCAGTCCTTTGCCCTGACGGTGGAACGGTGTCCCGCCCGGCCGACACCATGAGGCGAGTCGGCCCGGCAGGTGGCTGGTTGGCTGATGAAGCTTATACCGCCGTGGTACAGAATTTAGCAGCAACTGACAACATTGCTCAATTGGCTGCTTTTCTGTCAAAAATGGTGTCGGGTGGTGGGGCCTTAGGGCCAGCCGATGTCAAAACCATCGCGCAAGGTTTTGAGGTTATTCAGCTTTTGACCTAGCCGCAAGCTATAACCGCAGGGAGGGCTAGGATGCTGTCAACGGTTGTTCACAGGTCCCTTAGTTGGAGCAATCTCCCCTTGAGGAGGGGAGAGGTCCTCCTCAGGGCTCCCCTCTCCGCGGGTGGACCTTGGTCTGTCCACGGAGGCGCGGGCGGTATTTGACCTGGGCTCCACGCCGCCCCACACCGCGCAGCCAGAGGTGAGAGCACGGCCTCGCCAGCGGCTGCGGCGAGGCCCCCGGCCAGCGGCCATGTTTCCCCCGCCTGAGATACCATGGACACAAAGAAAACAGGTGATCACGTTCTCTGTCTCCAAGTCGGGACCTCCAACTGTTCTGGAAAGGCTGTTGGGGGCCCCGTTTGAGCCTCTTGAGCAGGCGCCATTAGATCGTCTGTCTTACGACCGCATTCCTTTTTTGAGCCGTCACCTCCGCTAAATGCGTTGGTGAGCCATGTGCTCTCTCTGTGCGGTCGGAGTACCTGTCTATTCGGGCCGTTAGCAGGCGACTCTGTGGCCTGATCCGGCCTTCGTGCCAAAGGTTATCCGGAGCTCTTGTCGCTCCTGGGATATTGTGATTCAGGCATTTCATCCTCCTCCTCACGTTAGTGGGTTGGAGTCGAGCCTTCACCTGTCATGTTCTGTCCGTGCACTGGGGGTTTACTTTAGTTGCACGCAGGGTCTCAGGGCTTCCGATCAACTGTTTGTTGTTCTGCTGCCCTGCTAGGCCCTCGACCTAGCATACCGTGCAGCAAAGGGAACTGCTCCCGCCTACCTCCGGTCAATGGTCTCTAACTTCACACCCTCAAGACCCCTACGCTCTGCATCTTCTGGCCGCCTCAGACCTACTCCTATCCAAGCTCCCGGAGGGTCATCAAAGAGAAGCCGCCTATTCTCAGTCCTTGCTCCACAATGGTGGAATGAACTACCCACCCGAGTTAGAACAGCCGAAACCCATCCAATCTTCCGCCGTCGACTTAAGACGCACTTCTTCAACCATTATCTGAAATAATAATATATAAAAAAACAAAAAAAACTCTAACCCTAACTAACCTTACTGTCAAGCACTTGTCCTAATAAACTAACCTACACTGTAACACGCAACAATTTGATGAACTTTGTTACTCAGCTGATAGAGTTGTGCCCTTCCTGATGACTTGTCGTACAGAACTTGTAAGTCGATTTGGATAAAAGTGTCAGCTAAATCAGGGGTTCTCAACCTTTCTGCTGCCAAGGCATCCCTGTGTCCAAAAAAATATTCCAGGGCACCCCTACATACGGTAAAGACTTTTCCGGTGATGATGACAAAAGTGCTTGCTTTCAAAATAACGTTTATTTAACCCATTGAAACCGGGAAACACATTTGTGTGTATATGAAGACTATATAATGCATTATTAGCAGGCGTTTCAGGTCTAAATGTATAAATAAATATAGCAATAGTGTGACCATTTCTCAAACAGAAAATCATGTATTTATTTTTTTAAATACAGAAAAATATCAATAAAGTGCTCTGTTGCAGCTGCACTGTTTTCCAAAGAAAATAACTAGTGTGACCATTTCTCAAAATGTCTCAAATTATAAATAAATACAGAAAATAAGCACTTGTGGACATTTCTAGCTCAGTGTGAGGTCTGCTGTAGCCCCTTCTGTGACTGTGATGCACCGAGTGAATCCACAGTCACTTGCTCCTCAATAGGAAACCAACGTATGTTGATCATGAAGGACTAGTTCTGGCCGAACCGCTCGTTATACATGTATCACAGAGACATGGCAAGGGTGCTCACAGTTGCACGAGGGGTTCGGACAGAGATACGGGGTGGTTTGAAAGTTCGGCGTTGCTAATAAACATTTTAAATAATTTTTATCAACTGCTCAAAACGGCATTATTTCCGGCGTTGGCTGCCTGGTTGTGATCACAGCGCATGCACATCATGCACCCAACGCCGGAAATAATGCAGTGTTGACCAGTTTATAACAATTATTTACAATGTTTATTAGCAACGCCGAGCTTTCAAACCATCCCGTATCTCTGTCCGAAACCCTTGTGCAACTGTGAGTACCTTTGAAATGTCTCTGTGATTCTTGTATAACGAACGGTTCGGTTAGAACCAGTCCTTCAGGGTGAATCTAGGTTGGTTTCCTATTTAGGAGCAAGTGACTGTGGATTCACTCTGTGCATCACAGTCACAAAAGGGGCTAGGTCTGCTGCTGCTTCTGGCTAATGATACGGTCAATACGTGGGGAGATCGATGGCAAGGCAACACGCATGTCATCCTCAAGGCTCAACTTGGCCCTATATTTGGTTTTCAGAGCTGTCATGGATGAAAATCCAGCTTCACACAAATATGTGGTGCTGAATGGTATCAACACCTTAAGTGCTGCATCGTGAGTTACTTGTCATAATAATCATAACACAGCAGCACTCACTTTGTCTGCACTTGGCGAGTAGCCCATCACCGTCGCGTGTAAAGCACTTTTCAGAATCTGTGTGATCCGGTCTTGAACTTTCCATAACGTGTCTCGATAAATCCATTTGATTAGATCCAGCACTGAATGCATTTAGTGATTATTATCGCTTTGCATTTCCTTGATAACGGACCAGAGCCGCGAGCCGGCTCTGTAACGGAGATAGGACCCGTGATGTGACGTCACACGAATGCGACTACTCTGGAAATGTGTTGGAAAATCTGTTGGTAAAAGCAATGACGCCTGCCGCGGACGTTAAGTTGGTAAAGTTTCTATAATAACTTTACGAAACGTGTGAAGACATTTTGATCGATTTCTTTTTTAGTTCATGTTATTAGATTAGGCAATTATTGTATACACATGAAGCACTAGATAGACTATTTGTTTAGTTAAATAGTTGTCATTCTATATTCTTAAAGAAACATTCCCATCAGGCATCTCGCGGCACCCCTGGCAGCTCTCCGCGGCACCCCTGTGTGCCGCGGAACCCCTGTTGAGAACCGCTGAGCTAAATGACTAAATGTAAATGTAAATGGGACCACGCGTCTGCTCTGCCCTTATCTCAGTAGGCAGAGCGAGACGCGATAGCCAGTTGATATATAACGTATGGTTATACTATAACCCTAGTTATATGATACTGGCTGAGTGTCTCGCTCTTAGCGCCCTGAGGTCCCTTGGATGTTTTCCGCTTATGGAAATCGAACTGGGAAGGGTGAGGCGTGACTACTTCCGGCGTAATATAGGGGACGCATGGGAGAGATGATGGGTTATATCTCAGTAGGCAGAGCGAGACGCTCAGCCAGTATCATATAACTAGGGTTATAGGATAACCTTACGTTTTTGGACCAGCTACTTCAAGCTGCCCTGGAACATCTAAATGGTAATGGTAAATGGCTGCTTTTTTATATAGCACTTTTATCCAAAGCGCTTTACAATTTGTTACTCACATTTTACCCATTCACTCACACATTCACACACCGACGGCGGAGGCGACCATGCAAGGTGCCAACCTGCCCTGTTCTGGACAACCTGGAGCTTCCTGAGGTCACCACTGGCAGCAGATGATCACATCGCAGAGCAATAGTCAAGATGACATAAAACTAAACTTTGAACTATCTGACATAAAAGGGGCAACAAAAGAAGCACATTTCCTGGAAATACCAATTACTCTTCCCATTTTCAAAACAATATAATTAATATGGTGAAACCAAGACAGAGTGCAATCCAGCATCACTACAAGGAGTTTAGTACTTTCAACTTGTTGAACTGCAGAATTACACACGTTTAAAAGAAGCTTTGGATTTGTAGATAACCTGTGCCTTGTTCCCAGCACAATATATTTAGTCTTGGAGATGATAAGGACAAGTCTATTACATACTACATATTACTACATGCACAACTTTCATTTCTCTGCTCAAAGCTTCATTAAGTACATTGCATGATGGTGCAGCGTAATAAGATGTTGAATAATCTGCATAAAGAACTGTTAGGCCCAAGATAGGTAATACAGAGAAGAGCAAAGGTCCACACTGTGTTGCGTTGTGTTACAGTTCGACCCCTGTTAACTCATTCAGCACCAGCTATTAGTCAGGCCCGCTGTAGCTATAGGCCGCACTTAAAAAGATAGGAGTGCGTCACCTTGTTTGTAGAGCTATAACTATATTCTATATTATAGCTATGGATACAATACTATGGCCCATTTGACATCACCTATCTATGGTTCAATATGTGAAAAATAATAAATGTTTCCATCCATACGTTCCCGTGTTATAGCGTGGTGAATATAAATATGGTTTTAGAGCGGTCTAGGGTAATTCATGAAATGCTGAGTTATAGCCTTATACGTCAATTCCACTATAGACGTTGCCGTTTCTTGCCTGTACACGCTACTGGGCGCTATCACGCCCAGGCATGATTTACATAGAGATGACTTAGAAACAGTCTGGATCGATATACTGCTACCAAAATCACAACCTATTCTGGTCGGTTGTTGCTATCGACCCCCGAAATGCTCAAATTTTTTTCATCTTCTCGAGAAGTCCTGTGCAAATGCAGACCGTTTTCTAGATCAAGAGGTTATTGTCACTGGTGATTTTAACTGTAATGTCCATCCAACTAGTCATTTAAACAATGGTCTACTTGCAGATTTTATGAATTTTTGCTCAGTTTTTGATTTTACACAATTGATTGATGATTTTACCAGAATTACTAAGACTAGCAGATCTATCATTGACCTGATCTTGTCATCTGACAAAGAAAAAATATGTCAATCTGGGGTGCTACCTTTAGGAATCAGTGACCATTTTGTCACATACTGCACAAGAAAGATCTGTCACAGCCAGATAGGCAAACACAGCACGGTTTCCAACAACTATTGCAGTCTGAAGACTGGAGTCAGGTTACAGAGTGCGACAAAGCTCAGGAAGCTTGGATAATTTTTAAAGAAATATTTCTATCGGTTTTAGACAAAGTATGCCCCATCAGGCTTGTCAGAGTCAAACAACGTTCCAAACCCTGGATGGATTCAGACATCTTAGAACAAATTCGGTTAAGAGACAAAACGCTGGCAACATTTAGAAAATGCGGCGATAGCGCTCTATTCGATGAGTATCGACACATGCGAAATAGAGTAACCAGCCTGGTAAAAAGGGCCAAAATAGAATACTACAAAACAAAATTCCAAGAAGTGAAAAACTCCCCCAAAGAACTTTGGCAAACTCTAAAAAATCTGGGGGCTCCCATTAGAAACAATTGTTCAGCTTCTTCAAAGATTGGGTTGGATATTGATAATGAAATTTGCTTTGACAGTGCAAGGGTGGCCCAAAAATTCAATGATTTTTTCACTACAGTGGCATCAACACTTGTGAATAAGTTACCCGAACCCACTGGACAGTTTGGTAGTAGTCATGTATTTAATTATTATTCAGATAAGGTTGCACAGGATTCCTTCAAATTACAACCAGTGGACATGGCCCTGGTAGAAAAAACGATCAATACCCTAGGCAAGGATAAAGCTACTGGAATAGATGGCTTACCAGTGAGGTTTATCAAAGACGGAGCAAACCAGATTAGTGAACCTCTAACACACATCATCAACCTATCACTGAAACAGGGTATCGTACCCGATGACTTAAAATGTGCCAGAGTGGTTCCACTACACAAAAAAGGAGATAGGACAAACGAGGGAAACTATCGTCCAGTTTCTATCCTCAGCGTCATCTCCAAAGTTCTTGAGAAGGTCATATTTAATCAAATATCAGATTTTCTTAAACAGACAGATCTCCTTTATCAATTCCAGTCTGGCTTTCGCCCTGGGTATTCTACGGATGCTTGCCTGATTGATCTCACTGACCATATTCGAACCCAGATGGACTGTGGCAAACGAACTGGCATGGTTCTGATTGACCTGCAGAAAGCGTTTGATACTGTTGACCATCAGATCCTGCTTGAGAAGCTCAAAGCCTGTGGGATGGACGATGGGTCGGTGAGATGGTTCAGGTCGTACTTGACTGGGAGGACCCAGGTTGTGAACATAAATGGTGTCGCATCTTCATATAATGAAATAACATGTGGGGTGCCGCAAGGCAGCATCCTTGCTCCAGTGCTATTTTCACTATATGTTAATGACATGGTGTCTGCAGTATCCTGCAGACTCCTACTGTATGCTGACAACTCAGCACTTCTGGTGTCTGGAGACGACACGGCAGAAATACAAGCCGGTCTCAGTAGGGAGCTGGAAAGCCTTCACAAATGGTTAGTTGACAACAGATTATCTATTCACCTTGGAAAAACTGAGTCAATTCTATTCAGCTCAAAACATAAATTAAAGGAATGTTCCCGACTTGAGATAAGCTGTAATGGCTTCAGTGTCGAGTCTAGAGACTGTGTTAAATACCTAGGTGCAGATCTCGACCAAACACTCTCAGGGAAAACAATGGCCCTGAAGGTGATCAAAAAAGTTAACACAAGGGTGAAATTTTTGCACAGAAAAAAGAGGTTCTTATCACTGGAAACTATGAAACTGCTTGCCAACTGCATGATCCTCAGCCAATATGACTATGCAAGTACGTACTGGTATAGTGGTGTTACAGTGGAATGTAAACACAGGCTACAAACCAGCCAAAATAAGACCATACGATTGGTCCTAAATCTGCCACCTCGAACCCATATTGAGCCATGTCACTTCAATGAGGTGGGATGGCTCCCTGTGGAGCAGAGGGTCTCCTTTCTGAAACTGGGACATATGTATAAAATGTTAAATGGATCTGCCCCCAGATATTTATGCTCTCGTATTGTCCTGCGTGGCCAGGTCCACGGACGACAGTTACGGTCTGGACAGCTCTCAGTTTATGAGCCTAGAAAGGGTTCCTATTCACATAATGGCTTTCTGTCTACAGCCTGCCGGCTGTGGAACTCTCTGCCCAGGGCCATCCAAAACTCCCCCACTATTGCTGTCTTCAAGAGGGGTGTGAAGCGACATCTGCAACAATAGGTTGCAGAGGGTGCTTGGCCACCACTCTTGAAGAACAGGAACATGACATGCTGTAATGAGGCTCTTAGAAAATTGTGTTGTCTATTTTATCTACTTGTTGTATCTATTTTATCTTAACTCTTTCTTTGTGATTTATTGTATTTTTCTTGGGACCATGTTGGAAACAAGTCGACAGACTTTCACATGTTATCCTTGTACCCCTTGTTTTTATACTATTGTATAAATTGTATGTACTAAATAAAAATCAAATCAAATCAAATCATATAAAAAATCGGCTTCTTGTCGTTCTCCCAGGCGGCTTGGAGGAACGGTATCTGGTGTCTTGTTAGACTATCCATTGATATGTTTTGGGTCTCGACGTGTACATAGTGCTGGCCCTGGGTGTTTCTGATAGGAACCACGCATGGGCTTGCGCGCCTTGGTTGCTCATCATTGAAACTGCGTTTTTATGGGGCAACTGGGATGGAGTTTGTCTCTTCCAAGGGCCAGTTTACTAGGTTTGTCTCGACAAATTCTCGTTCATATCTGGGGGATGTTAACGGAATAGATCAAAGCATAGGTAGAAGGGTCTCACGCCTTTGGGGTGGGCCACCGAGCGCGGTACGAAAGGGACCGTCTGGGTGGCGCCCTCTATAATGTTTTGGATCGACACGTGTACCTACCCCCCTCCTAAGGGTTGGGGATGGCGGCGTGATTAGGGCATGGGACTGATTCTGGTCACGCCGGTCCAGGTCAGTTAACTCGTTGTCCGCCGGGGCGCAGATCTGCTGTTCTGGGACCCTGAGGGACTTGTGCTTTTTTTTGCAGGGTTTGACGTTATGGAGATGTTCGTGGTTGTGTTACTACGTATTACCCCTCACTGTTGCTTGGTCCATGTTGTGTTGTACCTTGCGCTGTGCTAAGGGAGCCTGGTCCTTCTCCATTCTTTTTCGCCCCTCTCTTCTTCTGCTTAAGGATGGCTGGGAGGGGGCTGTTGAGGTGATTCTTATGGAACTCCTCTGGCAGCCCTGTGTACGTCCCGGTCCGCCGGGCCCGGTTCGAAATTGTTTTCGTTAACCCGTAGGCCTGGGTTAACCCCTTTTTGAAAACACAAACACTTGTACTGCGGTATAGCCAGTGTATACCCGCAGTTGTGTTTTGGAGTTTTTTCTTGAGGGGTTATAGGAACAACCGCCTCATGTTAGAACCAAGGGGGTGGTTGGTTCCCTGGTGTGTTGGTAGCGGAGTCAACTCTCGGGGTAGGCCGGGTTTGGCCCCGTCTACCTGTGAGTGTGCCCCCGCACTTTTCATGACGTCTGCCGATCATGTCAGCCTTCTCTGCCTCGGCCCCTCTAAAGAGTCGAGGAGTTTTTGTGGAGGCTGTGACATGGTGCACAACAATGCCAGCATACGCCCCTTCCGCCGGGGTGCTGTTTCAGCAGACTCCTTTGGCGCCTGTCTAGTCCGCAGTGCTCCAGGCTCAGGTCGAGTGGCCTGTTGCCTGGATTGAGGGATCGACCTCTTTTGGGGGTCGTCTCCCCGGTGCGCTGCCTGCTCCCGCTGTGGATGTAGTCTCTTGAGTGCTTCGAGCTTACAGCCATACCAACCTGAACACGCCCGATCTCGTTCGATTTCGGAAGCTGTGTAGGTTCAGGCCTGGTTTGTACTTGGATGGGCGACTGCCTGGGTATACCACACCAGGTTCAGTGAGCTAGGCGGCGTTCTATAAGGGGGAAGGGCCTGCTCTTGGATGGGCCCTGTCCAAATACGCTGGCGATGTGGGGGGCGGTGTCACTAGTGACAGCCTGGTGAGGTCTAGATGCTGTGGCGTCATTGGCCTCTCCAGGCCCCCCCTTTTTTCCAGGGGGGTCAAGATTCAAGATTCAAGAGTTTTAATTGTCACGGCATACAGGTATACAATGAAATGCGGCTGGTCTTGCCCGCGACGATGTGCAATACAGTGGTACAACATATAATAGAATCCAATAAAAATACAGTGGTACAACATATTAATAGAATCCAATAAAACAGTGCAATAAACAGGTACATGGTGTGCCATCTCGGTATCTGTACATTAGTATTTACAGAGCATATAGGACATGCTAGTTAGCTTTAGTAGTGCAATACACTGTTCCTGAAGTTATACTACTTTAAGTGGCCTTTCCTCTGGCCATAAGTGTGCGTGTGTGCGGCATGAGTGTTAAAGTGGCTGCTAGTGTGTGAGCGTGCTCAGCGTGCGTGTCGTGTATGTACTTGTGTGTGGATAGTTCAGTTTCTGTGTCTCTCAATGTTCATTGTTCAAGGCTCTGATGGCCTGGGGGAAGAAGCTTAGCCTAAGCCTCTCCGTCTTAGTCTCTAGAATTCGCAGGCGTCTGCCTGACCTCAGCAGCTGGAACAGGCTGTTATTGGGGTGGTGGGGGTCTTTCATTATCCTGCAGGCTCTGGATTTGCACCTCTTGTTGTATAGAGCCTGCAGGGGAGGTAGCGCAATACCCGTGGTACGCTCGGCTGAGCGCACCACACTCTGTAGGGCCTTCTTGTCCTGTGCCGTGCTGTTCCCATACCAGGCAGTGATGTTTCCGGTCAAGATGCTCTCTACAGCTCCTGAGTAGAAGGACTGGAGTATCTTCCCCGATACTCTGAACTTCCTTAACTGTCTCAGGTGGTAGAGGCGCTGCTTCGCTTTCTTTACTACTGTGCCTATGTGTGTTGACCATGTCAGGTCCTCTGAGATGTGGACCCCCAGGTACTTGAAGCTGCTCACCCTGTCCACGGTAGCCCCGTTAATCCTCAGTGGTGTGTGTGTCTCCCGCTGTCCTCTCCTATAATCCACGATCAGCTCCTTGGTTTTACCAATGTTCAGGAGCAGGCTGTTGTCCTGGCACCAACGTTCCAGTACCTCAACCTCCTCCCGGTAGGCCTTCTCGTCGTTGTCCGAGATCAGCCCCACCACCACCGTGTCGTCGGCGAACTTCACAATGGAGTTGGAGCTGAACTTGGCCACACAGTCGTGTGTGTAGAGTGAGTACAGCAGGGGGCTTAGAACACAGCCCTGGGGGGACCCGATGCTCAGGGTGATGGTGTTGGAGGTCTGACCCCCCACCCTGACCGCCTGGGGTCTTTCACTCAGAAAGTCCAGTACCCAGGCGCTCAGGGCGGAGCTCAGGCCTAGCTCGATCAGCTTGTCCACCAGTCTGGTGGGGACTATGGTGTTGAACGCTGAGCTGTAGTCAATGAACAACAGTCTCACATAGCCCCCCTTCTGACGGTCAAGGTGGGAGAGAGTGCTGTGCAGTACCTGGGAGACCGCGTCATCAGTGGACCTGTTTGTCCTGTATGCAAATTGCATAGGGTCCATATCACTGGGGAGAGAGGCACAAATGTGGTCCTTGACCAGCCTCTCGAAACATTTCATGACCACAGAGGTGAGTGCCACCGGTCTGTAATCATTTGGACATGTTGGGGAGGGTTTCTTCGGTACAGGGATGATGGTAGACATCTTGAAGCAGGCAGGGACTACTGACTCCGCCAGGGATTGATTAAATATGGCGGTGAACACCGGGGCAAGCTGGTTTGCACAGGACTTAAGTATGCGTCCTGTTATACCATCTGGGCCTGCAGCCTTCCTGGTGTTCACCTGCATAAATGCTCTTCTCACACTGTGTTCCGACAACGAGAGAGCGCCCCCTTCGTGGGTCTGGGTCCTCCTTCATGCTCCGCTGCTACGGCCTTGCCACAGGGTTGGGCTTTTGCTCTTGACCCCGTGATGTTAGGGGTGGTAACAGGGGTTTGTTCCTTCCGTTCATTCCCTAGTGGCATGCGGGTTGTGCGTTTGTGTAGTCGTGGGTACGCCCCACGGTCTGCTCACCCTGTGCGTTGAGTTGCTGAAGTCTCCTCTTCGCGCAGTCGGATCCGACACCCTCCCGTCCTCCGCTAGGGGGGTTCGGGGGGCTCGGGTCTTTCCCGGTTCTGATGGTTATGGGGGGCCTCAGCGGGTGCATTTGTCGAGCTCCGCTCTGCTCAGCTCCTGTGTTGCAATAGACGCAGAGAGGAGCTACACGATGTATAACGTACGGTTATGTATATAACCATAGTTATATGAGTGTAGTGACGCAAGGCAAGACCCCGTGATCTTGCCTTGTGGTGAAAGACTTGGGAAGGAGCTGATGGTATGGCCACACCCCTGCTTATGTAGGGAGCGGATGGGGGTGTGGCCAGACAGATGATGGTATGTAAAGGTGCATGTGAGAATTTATTCAGTATCAATACTGGATATGAAGAGTATTGCAATAGACGCAGAGCGTCACTACACTCATATAACTATGGTTATATACATAACCGTACGTTTTAGTGCCTCTTTAAACATAAAAAAAAAAAAAACGGTGATGGACATTATCACACAAAACTGATGTGACAATTAACTGGTAGCTAATGGGATGGGCATTTTTAAGAAAAATCCAGATAGATTGATCGCATGCCATACTCGAGTGATCGTGTAGTATTACTCGAAAAGGGAAAAAAAACGTTAAAAAATTAAATATATATATTCTTTGGAATATTAAAAAAAATTACTTTATTTTGTTCATTCACGTATACATATATTTAAGGAAACCAACAAACAGTTATAATCTTACACCTACATGTGAAACAAATATGTACAAAAATAAAATAAAAATAAAATGTTTAAATATATTATTTTTTTCATAAAAATTATTAATAATTTAAGATTGATTTTTCCTCATAGCTACGAGTAATCGATTACTCACGCCCATCCTATAACACTAATTGGTCTGTTCTTCCGTTACTTAATAATTCCATTATCAACCTGTAGAATGCACCTGTCATTCTCTGTCAAGTCTCCTCTCGTTTCCTCTCGCGAGACATCCCGCCGTCGTCGCCACTGCGCAGTGGAGGCTTGTTGTCCGCCATCACTGCTCTCTCCAGCGGCGAGCCCGAGAAACACCGAGCAGAGAGCGGGTGACAACAACCGAGCAGACACACAGACGGGCCTCATTTCGAAAGGGAAGGTCGAGGGGTTTGTTCCCCTATCGCTTCCCATTATTCGCAGGAGAATAATAACCTTTTTCATGTAGTCTTTCACGTTTCATGTAGAAGAGAAACGACAGTCAACTGTAATCATGTCCAATCTCAAAGGCGGCACCAAGAAGGACACCAAGATGAGGATACGAGCCTTCCCTGTACGTATTCATTATATCATTATATATTCATATTTGTTAGCTAGTTGTTGGTCATGGTAACAGAGAAAAGGCCTGTCGGGTTAGCTAGCTAAGCTAACTTTGCATTCATAACCCGGGTTAGTTAGTTAGCTCATATTAGCTGAGCTAGTAGCGAGCTAAATTAACGATAGCTAGCCTTGGTTTTTAAAATGTCACCGGCCGTCATCTCGCGATAACTAACATCTATCTCGCGATAACCAACGTCTATCTCGCGTTAACCAACGTCTATCTCGCGACAACTAACGTCTATCTCGCGTTAACTAGCGGCTATCTCGCGTTAACTAACGTCTATCTCGCGGTAACTAACGGGAACTTGGGCTAGCAAGTAGCTAGCTAAGCTAACTAGCAGGCCTGCTAATGTTGGCTAACTTAGGATAGCAGCCAGCAGCAACTCGGCATTAAACGCTAGTAGCTGTTATTAGTTCGTTGCTAATAATAACACTAATAACAGCTAGGCGTTTAGCTTGTCGAACGTTGTCTAATGTTGATTTCCTATTCATCATCACACTGAGCTGGTCAAAAAGGGAACCAACTTAGCTAATATGGGCTTGATAACATTTGTCATTTGTTGTGAGCTGTGAGTCACGAAACTCCTGCCTAGCTGTGTAAGCCCTACTTATTCATGTTGTTTACGTTGGTGCAGACTTTGGTGAGCTGCTAGATTGACCTGCTATCCAGCTGGTTCAACAGTTAGTTATATAATAACATTAGAGACACAAACGTTACATGTGATATTAGACATTAATCTGATGCAGCGTACACCTGGCCACATCGATTCCTCCTATCCTATATTATGACTACGCACTCAGTTTGTAACGTTGATTGATTGATTGAAAACTTTATTTAACAGATTGCAGAATGGGTACAGTACAGCTCAATACACACAATTGTTAAGGGGATGCAGACCAGAGATACTTTCGTCTTGTTTTACATCAGGGTCCCCCCCATTTTCAATTCATCATAACATATATGACAGACATACAGATAGACAGTACTGTCTGCTACATCTATACATTTATGACATACCAGTAGCCATGGTATGGGATATGCAATCCTACATGCATTGCAGCTGCAACAACAAGGATGACAATTACTGAGTTGTAGAATCAAGCTTTTTGGCATGACTCAAGTGCTTGTTTCTTTTATAAAGTAAGTGTGTGTGTGAGAGAGAGCGTACTGTGTGTCGAGCGTACTGTGTCTTGCCTACTGTGTCCTGTGTGAAGGCTACATGTCTGTACAGGATCAGCATTTCCATCCGTTGGTTATCAAACGTTAGCCAATCTAACTGCCTAACATCCTTTCCCTTCTGGCATAAATAAATGTTCTTTCCCCTGTTCTAAGTAACCTAATTTAATTGGCTATCTGCTTCTAGACGGGCTCATTCGGTGACACCGGCCTCATTGAACAACAATCGACTGGAGCTATGAAGTAAAAGTTAAACGTTCCCAGAGCCCAAGCCTGTGTGTTTGTGGCAACAGGGGTCCTAATAGATGAGGCCGGTGTAATTAAACCTTTTTTTTGTATCTTATTGACAGCATAGCCTACGAAAAATACAAACCCTACAATGCATTTCTTTTACTAACATGGTCCATCTAGCTAACACCAGATTATAACTTGTATTCAGAAGTCACAGAACTTAATTGTTGTCCAAAAGCTGCTAAAAACAAGTCACCTGGAGCCACATTGTTAGCATAAATTCATTCATGGGCATTGCGATATTTCCTGAAACTACTTTATGATGTGACATGATTGCTTCAGAAGTAGTTTCAGTTCAGGCAGACTCCAATGTAAAGACGGCAGTGTGAGTGCTATTCTATCTGTTTACTACTGTGTACACTGCACACCCATAAGAGTTTGACTACTTAACCCTTTCACTACCACAATACAGAAGGTTAACCTTTCACTACCACACACTACAGACGGTTATAACAGTCTGTAGTGTGGTGTGGTAGTGAAAGGTTAACCTGTAGTGTGGTTCTGAAAGGGTTAACCCTTTGTCGTGTGGCAGTGAAAGGGTTCACATTCTGTATTGTCGCGGTGAAAGGGTTAACCACTTGGTAGTGAAAGGGTTATTTAACTTGAGATGCATCGATTGCAATTTTCTTGGCCTATTCCAATTATCCAATTTTATTTTAAAGTCAGACCTGTCGATGACGTTACTGTCTGTGCCACTGTGTGCCCGACATGAACCACTGTAAGTTTGACCAGCACAGATTGGGATCCGAGACTGACTGCTCACCCCTGCTCACTCACTCTTCATGACCAATCAAGCTGAAAACCAATCCGATTTCGCTCACATATTGATCTGTGCGTCTCTCTACTCTTAACTTAGAACCTTTTTGCACAGTTTACAATGTCCACCTGTCCGGGTCAGACTCATCAAACTTGGTGGACCCATACTGCCATATATGTGTGTGTGATGAGCCGTTGTATTCGGAGAGCGGAGGAAATGCAGCCATGAAGAGCTAAGAGGGAATTACAAACACTACCGAAACCGTTAATATCCATATGAAGGTGCTATCAAGATGGCCCTGATGTAGGACCCTTTGGTTTTCTACCAAAGTGCCCCATTTAGCTTCACAGAGAATGCACCCTACGAAAGTCGGAAAGGTCTTGCCCAGGGGTCGGGTCACCAACCTTTTTGAAACTGAGAGCTACTTCATGGGTACTGAGTCATACGAAGGGCTACCATTTTGATACTCTTCTGAAATGACACATTTGCTCAGTTTGACTTTAGTTATATATTATTTATCAATGATGAATGATACTCATCTTTGTGAAGAGACACTGATCACGTTAATGATTTCTCACTATAATTATCAACAATGACTGAATAAGGTGGGAAACGGATAATATCAATATTCAACACTTTATACACCCCGGCTACCGCAGGCACTGTGTCGTGATCCCTCTCTAGCCTATAATGTTCTTTTTTGCATTTCGCTTGTCCACAATCTTTAACTTTTCTTCTTTCGGGGTGGTGACGCGCACTACATCTCTTGTGTACAAATAAACAAGTATACCACAAAATGTAAACGAGTAACGAGTAAACAAAGATGGCCCCAACAACCACTTCTTCTTGATCTCGCAAGTGGTCCTGTGTTTTTATGAGCAATATGCTCGTGAGAAGAAGTCGAGGACATCTTTGATTTGGGGTATATACTTGTCTTTTAACTATGTCTAAAGGTTTATTTGTACATAGACCAGGGAACAAACTTAACTTTTTGACTTACCAGCCATTTGGCTGGTAGATTTTTAAAAGTACCAGCCGGGCAGATTTTTTACTAGCTAAAAATTATAAATAGCTTTTTAGTATATCGCCATGTGTTATTATTACATATAATACTCTCATATGCTATTTTCAATTAATATCATAAACAACATAAGGAATATTAGCATAATTTTGAGTGGACTGAAGGAATGAGTCGGCATTAATAGTTTTAAATGCAAATAATTTATTGAAACATAGAAGTGGGGTCAGGACACACACACAGTGTTTCAACTCACCACCCCCGCATCATATTGTAGTCTGTCTTCAAACTTCCACACCTCTCAAACATTTTTATATTTGAATATCAACATTATCTGTCCATCCTCAGTAATCCTCAGTTTACTATAATATACTCCTGTCCTGAGTCCTGACTAGTGACTCCGTCGTCTTTCCAAACGCACGCACACACACACAGGGAAGGGGAGAGTGCCCCCCCCCATTTCCCTTTCCTCAGTGCTGTTCACTGTGGCTCTGCCTCGTCTGATCATCAGGATTAGCTTGTTAGCTGACGTTAACGTTGTAGTGATTGGTACATAAACGTTAATTTCGGGCGATGTGGGCATAAAGGAATGCAGGGCTGTACGCTAAGCTTTTTCACTAGGGGCACACTTGCCCCTAAATGAGAAATTTAGGGGCAAAGAATATTTTTTAGGGGCACATTTTTAAATAACTATTTTACCATTATAATAGGGCTGGGCGATATGGCCTCTAAATGATATAGCGATATTTTTTGGCCATATCACGATGCACGATATATATATCGCAATATTTTGACATTTCCTCTAAAGCACTTAAAAATGCTTGATTTAACCCTTTGATGCATACAGTCACGCCAATATGATGATTATAATAAGTCCCTGCAACATATGTTTGCATTATTAAACCATGAAGATGCTTTAAAAAATTATTTAATGAAAATGTACTAAGAGTAGTCTACTGACACACTAATAAAAAATGTATTTACATCTAAGACCATTTATATAAAAGCTTTTGGGTGCCTTTTTTTTGCACAGTACTGTGTTTTCTATCCACTTTAGCCAAACACACACACACATATATATATATATACACACACACTACTGTGAGAAAATAATAATCACACACACAAAGGGATAATGGCTTATAGCAGACTTAATGATTTTAGAATATTTCAGATAATGAAATTAAATGTTTATATCATCAACTATCCAGTTAGTATTTATACTGTCTAACGTTTGGCTACTTTAAATCATTGAATGTAGAGAGAGCTGTACTGTATTGTACCCATTCTGCAATCTGTTAATAAAGTTTTCAATCAGAGAGAGAGAGAGGGGGCGAGAACGAATGAGAGAGCCAGCCCCCCCCCCCCCCGGGTTTTGTTCTAGGTTCGCGTTTTGATCGTCTAAGCTGCCGTAGGTGATGACGTCACACACGAATGTAAACAGGAAGCGTTTAACAGACGGAGATGGAAAGTGGATGATATACAGTAACCGAAACGAATAACCAATAAATATGAAGTTATGTTTAAACTTCTGTTGTCAAGCGTTGTCAATATAACCCACCCCCTTTCCTCCCGAATGGAACTAGTGTTGTGGAGTCCGCTTTGACTGGTGTCCAGGGTTAGCAGCAGCTAACGCTAGTTAGCTTAGCATAATCCTAATGGATACCGTGGATAGCAGCTAACGTTAGCCCATTGCTTGTGTCAATCAAATTGCATGTTATTATAGGTCCGCGCTGGTCTGTCTAATGAAATTACAACCGCAACATTATGCCCTGGTTGTAGGCTAATGTTTTATCCAATTTGTATGGATTAATTTAGGAGTGAAATGCGAATGAAGGGTTGCAATCACTACTCGCAAGCTTGCCCCCAGATGATATTTTCCACTCGCACCGGCCAGATTAGGGGGCAATTTGCGACGAGATGCTCGCAGTGTACATCCCTGGAATGGCGACGGTGCAAAGCATGTAGCTGCATTGGACTCGTGAGAAGCGTCTGTAGGCGCACTGCTGTGTTAACGCTGCTCTGTTTACAAGAAACAACACTGAGTGGGCGGATATCATATGACTCGCGGAGTTGCTAAGGGTTTTTCAAAATAAGAGTATCATATGAACCTGAACGTTGCTAGCTGCCGGAGCCCAGATATTATGACTGGAGCTGCGCTTGGGGCGGCAATGAGACCCGCACAGGATTTTCAAAATAAGAGTATCGATATGAACTACACGCCAGCTGGCGGGCAGACTATTATTGTTAGACGCCAGACGGTAAATCTACACGCATTTGGCGATGGGCGCCCAGTTATTTATTTTGTTCCCTGACAGACGTAGTGCTCGTCAACCACCCGGAAAGGGGGCAAGTGAAAGAAGAATAGAGTTTACAGACCCCCCCCCCCCCCCCCATATAAACCTCTTGGACCTTCGTGAGGTGAATTTGTGGTGAAGGCCAAACCTGTATCTGGGCTATACTCCAGATGGAACTACTGGAGGTCGCTGGCTGGCATGCACCTGCCGTAGGTCCTCCACAATGGCAACCGGGGCAGAATATCTCTTAAAACTACCAAGGCCCTGTGGTCTAAAACTACCAAGGCCCATGGTCTAAAACTACCAAGGCCCTGTGGTCTAAAACTACCAAGGCCCTGTGTTTTAAAACTACCAAGGCCTTCTGGTCTAAAACTACCAAGGCTTCTGGTCTAAAACTACCAAGGCTTCTGGTGTAAAACTACCAAGGCTTCTGGTGTAAAACTACCAAGGCTTCTGGTGTAAAACTACCAAGGCCCTGTGGTGTAAAACTACCAAGGCCCTGTGGTGTAAAACTACCAAGGCTTCTGGTGTAAAACTACCAAGGCCCTGTGGTGTAAAACTACCAAGGCCCTGTGGTGTAAAACTACCAAGGCTTCTGGTCTAAAACTACCAAGGCTTCTGGTGTAAAACTACCAAGGCCCTGTGGTGTAAAACTACCAAGGCCCCGTGGTCTAAAACTACCAAGGCCCTGTGGTCTAAAACTACCAAGGCCCTGTGGTGTAAAACTACCAAGGCCCTGTGGTGTAAAACTACCAAGGCTTCTGGTGTAAAACTACCAAGGCCCTGTGGTGTAAAACTACCAAGGCCCTGTGGTGTAAAACTACCAAGGCTTCTGGTCTAAAACTACCAAGGCTTCTGGTGTAAAACTACCAAGGCCCTGTGGTGTAAAACTACCAAGGCCCTGTGGTCTAAAACTACCAAGGCCCTGTGGTCTAAAACTACCAAGGCTTCTGGTCTAAAACTACCAAGGCTTCTGGTCTAAAACTACCAAGGCTTCTGGTCTAAAACTACCAAGGCTTCTGGTCTAAAACTACCAAGGCCCTGTGGTCTAAAACTACCAAGGCTTCTGGTGTAAAACTACCAAGGCTTCTGGTGTAAAACTACCAAGGCTTCTGGTGTAAAACTACCAAGGCTTCTGGTCTAAAACTACCAAGGCTTCTGGTCTAAAACTACCAAGGCCCTGTGGTGTAAAACTACCAAGGCTTCTGGTCTAAAACTACCATTGAAGGCCCCCTGGTCTAAAACTACCATTGAAGGCCCCGTGGTCTAAAACTACCATTGAAGGCCCGTGGTCTAAAACTACCAAGGCCCTGTGGTGTAAAACTACCATTGAAGGCCCCGTGGTTTAAAACTACCAAGGCCCTGTGGTCTAAAACTACCATTGAAGGCCCCGTGGTCTAAAACTACCAAGGCCCTGTGGTGTAAAACTACCAAGGCCTGTGGTGTAAAACTACCAAGGCTTCTGGTCTAAAACTACCATTGAAGGCCCCGTGGTTTAAAACTACCAAGGCCCTGTGGTCTAAAACTACCAAGGCCCTGTGGTGTAAAACTACCAAGGCCTGTGGTGTAAAACTACCAAGGCCCTGTGGTGTAAAACTACCAAGGCCCTGTGGTCTAAAACTACCAAGGCCCTGTGGTCTAAAACTACCAAGGCCCTGTGGTGTAAAACTACCAAGGCCCTGTGGTCTAAAACTACCAAGGCCCTGTGGTGTAAAACTACCAAGGCCCTGTGGTGTAAAACTACCAAGGCCCTGTGGTGTAAAACTACCAAGGCCCCGTGGTCTAAAACTACCAAGGCCCCGTGGTGTAAAACTACCAAGGCCCTGTGGTGTAAAACTACCAAGGCCCTGTGGTGTAAAACTACCAAGGCCCTGTGGTGTAAAACTACCAAGGCCCTGTGGTGTAAAACTACCAAGGCCTGTGGTGTAAAACTACCAAGGCCCTGTGGTGTAAAACTACCAAGGCCCTGTGGTCTAAAACTACCAAGGCCCTGTGGTCTAAAACTACCAAGGCCCTGTGGTGTAAAACTACCAAGGCCCTGTGGTGTAAAACTACCAAGGCCCTGTGGTGTAAAACTACCAAGGCCCTGTGGTGTAAAACTACCAAGGCCCTGTGGACATTGCAAGGATGAATTATGCTTCCAAAGCAACAGTACGGCTCTGTGACCTGTTTTTAACAGTTTTTGGACAACATTGGATTTCTACAGTATGACTCCCGGCTATGAGCTATAATCTGGTGTTGGCTAGATGGACCACACTTGTTAGTAGGAGAGACATTGTAGATTTTGGTCTTTTTGTAGGCTAGGTTGACGATGTCTTTTTCATTGGAATTATCCTTTTAAAGCCTTCGGGTCAGGTTCTGACTTGAGAGAAGAATATACACCGACATGGAAAGTAGGGCCGGGGTAAAACATTAATATCACAGCCGATGGGCGGTCAGGTGGCGTAACGGAGATTGCGTTCGTCACCAAACCCCGGAGCGGCTAGATTCGCCTGTTCGAATCCAGCTCACATTATTAAATGTCGGCACCTGCCCCAGAAATCCAGTATTGGTCAGGCTTGAGTGCATTCATAAATCAACTGTCATCATTTTGATAATAGATTATTTGACTAGTCAATGGCATGCTATAGTAGGGCTGGGCGATATGGCTAAAAATGATATCACAATAATGATATGATAATGTTATATCACTCGAGTCGATATCAATAATTATCGATATTGTTATAAGTTAAAAAAAAATTATTTTTTTAAACAGATGTATGTTTATTTTGCAGCAATTCTTTGTCGTTGCCGCCATCTTTAGTGTTACAGCCTCACACTCCAGTTCTCAGGCTGCAGCTGGTTTGAAAGCGAAAGTAAACGGGCTTCTCTGCTGGCTGTGGCTCCAGGGGAGTTGAATAGTTCTGGCTCTGCTAGTTTATTTTCTATATTTTGGCGCTTTTTTGGTGGTGCACCGTGACTCGTGACTGGAGACTAGCTCTGCTAGCACACATAGCCTACTGTGTACAGACGGTTTCCAACTGTATTTTAAATTAGAAAGCAAACAAAATAAATGGACGAGAGAAATGTATCTCAATTTGGTCAGTATTGTGATTTGGACAAGCAAAGCCATTACTTTAAGTTGCAGGCAAGAAAGACAAGTCTGTCCACCGTCTCTGCTTTTAAAACTGCCCTGTTGCAGGTCACAAAAAAAAAAAAAATATATATATATATATATATATATATATATATATATATATTTTTTTTTTTATATATATTTTATATTATCGATCAATGTCTATTATTAAAATAAGCTAGTGTTGTGTTAATTCATAGTTAAAGACAATAGAGGTTGAGTACTTTGTTGTGATATATCACATTTACACTCCCAAGTGATTTGGATTGACTTTTACAACTGCAAATACATGGGCTGTCCAAAATATTTCAAAACGGGAGTTATCAAATCAAATGTATTTGTAAGGCCCGACAACACATTAATGTCCCCATGGGCCAGACACGTCTTCTTTAAACAAGTCAAGAAGAAACATCACAATAAATCAAGAACAAAACGCCATGAAAGCCAAAATAAAATGTAAATAAAATAAATGAATGCAACACTCCCAGACAGACTCCCAGACTCCCCACGCCAAGGTAAGGAAAAACTCACCAAAAACCTAGCACCACAGGCAATGTGGAGGAGGGGAGAAGGGGGATCTCCCTTATTAGATGTCATATGGTGCTTCGGTGCAAAGGGTTTATTTATTAATCTCATGTCTTGCATTAAGCAGTTAGTGGTTTTACTGGTGACTTGAGCCTGACTCGTTTTTAACAGCAACATCCTTCAGAGAAGCTAGCCAGCGTCACATTCATGCAAATATCTCAGCAAGGTGTGCTCCCTCGGCTGATGCATGAGTCATGTTTCTGAAGACATAATTGATGCCTAAAGGAACAGTCTTAAGTGTTGGTGACGGCGTGTGCGGTGACTCCTCGTTAATTACTCTTTGGCGATAAAACATTTGCATAGAATTTACTAGTATAAACTTTTCTTTTTCTTTTTACACATTTCAATCAGGGCTCCAGTCCAGAGACCATTTAGTCACATTTTGCAACCACTTTTTGAGATGGTGCTACTAAAAATGACAACTAGTAAAAATCATACCGTCTTATGTTCATCACCAAAAGGTGTGTGAGAGAGAGAGAGGGGGAGAGACACGCACACAGACGGTAAGGAGACAACACCAAGCTCTCAGTAGAAAGTCAGCCAGCATTCTCTCGCTCTCGCTCTCTCTCTCAAGTATATTGATTCCATTTTCAAAAGAAAATAAATATCGGATCCTTCTGTGTGTCACCGATGATAATCTAGGGCTGTACCGAATGTCATTTTTTAACATTCGAAGCTTCAATTGAAGTATTCGAACGAAGCTTCGAATGTCTATACATTTATTTTATTTTTATTTTTTGGACTGAATCCTCAATTTGTATAAAGTGATTAATCTGATTAAATTAGTATTTTTCTTTTATTAAATCAACTTTCTTTAATGAATATAACTCATCAGTTTCGTCAACATAAATAATCCAATAAGGGCACGGTTGGTATGAAAGTGATGGTGACGTCTTATATTATTATTATTATTATTATTATTATTATTATTATTATTATTATTATTAATCATTATTATTATTATTATTATTATTATTATTATATTATTATATATAATATTAGTGTAGCCTAATCTTTAACTGCAACTGTGAATAAAACCCCCATTGGTTTAAACGGATTGAATAGACAAAAAAAAATTCGAATGTCAACATTATGATTGAAGCTTCGAAGCATTCGGTACAGCCCTACGATAATCCCAAAATTACGATGATCAGGACAATTGGGACTAATCGGTAGGCGATCTGGATAAAAAGGCAGACTTCTCCCCATAGGAGTGGTTCAGTGGGAGCATTGAGTGAAGCGAGGAGCAGAATGATTGAACTTCCGGTCAAACATTTTCAAAATAAATGTTCTCAAGAACAAAGAATAGAAATGCAATAGATGCAGAGAATATAAAGTATATATATATATATTTTTTTCCGTCAGACCTTTTATACTTTCCAGGAGTAAGTAGGCTAATCCAGCCTTACTCTGCAATAAGGAGGCCAGCGAACATGACCATCTTCAAAGCTATATATAAAATATACGAATCTCATTCATGCCCCAGAAACACAATAGATATCATTCTACAGTAGTATGTGCATCACTGACTAAAATCTTCTTCGAATAGAATTAAATAAAAACACGAAATTGTTATTTTCTGTTTCAGTTTAAATTCAGTTAAAATGTTCAGTTTCAGTTATTCTTTTGAATAGAATGGATCATTGAAATCAAAGGGTATTGCACATAAATAGGCACTTCAGATAATCCTTCAGACAGTTGATTGGCTCAGCTGACCGACAATAAATCAAAATGACACCATTCACTATCGCAGCCTATAATAATAACAGCATTGCATTGGCCTATCAACCTATTGTTTTAATAAACAAACAGAAACGGTAGCATGTGCATATTTTAGATCAATTAGGCTATGAAAATTAGGCTGCCTCTAAATATAAAAATGTATTAAATAAGTGGTTTGCTTCACTCAAAAGCTCTGCTGATTCGCCCCCGAGAGTTTAATCATGAAGCGCTCAATCGTAAAACACAATAACACTATGTATCAGGAAATATTATGCTGTGCCACGGACATCTCTTACAATGGCATGGCACTAAAACTGACTGCTGGATCTGTCACATGAGCGCACACTGAAGGGAAACTAAATGCAATATCACGGTGTCCTAAATCAGCGGTTCTCAACAGGGGTTCCGCGGCACACAGGGGTGCCGCGGAGAGCTGCCAGGGGTGCCGCGAGATGCCTGATGGGAATGTTTCTTTAAGAATATAGAATGACAACTATTTAACTAAACAAATAGTCTATCTAGTGCTTCATATACAATAATTGCCTAATCTAATAACATGAACTAAAAAAGAAATCGATCAAAATGTCTTCACACGTTTCGTAAAGTTATTATAGAAACTTTACCAACTTAACGTCCGCGGCAGGCGTCATTGCTTTTACCAACAGATTTTCCAACGCATTTCCACTGAGCAGTCGCATTCGTGTGACATCACATCACGGGTCCTATCTCCGTTACAGAGCCGGCTCGCGGCTCTGGTCCGTTATCGTTATCAAGGAAATACAAAGCGGCTGTCGTGATAATCACTAAATGCATTCAGTGCTGGATCTAATCAAATGGATTTATCGAGACATGTTATGGAAAGTTCAAGACCGGAGCAGACCATCAGCTGCTGTGTTATTCTCGAAGTCAACTTCCTGTCTTTTTAACTTTCTGTCGGTTTGGGGGGGGGGGGACATGCACTTAGAATCACCAGAAAGGCTTTCGAAATAGTGAAATGCCATGTTGGCCTCAATATTTTCAAAACAAATGATATGAAAAGGTTATGAAATTAACAAGAATGTGATAAAATATGTAATAAAAACGGAGCTCAACGCATACATTTGATGGTAGAAATCCGTTTGTTTCCCCAATACCAAGATGGCGGCGGTCTCGTGACGTCAGTGTCTTCGAGAATGATTATTATGATACAAAATGTGAATGAATGAAAAACTGTATTTAACAGAAACAGTAAAAGGCACTCTGCAGATTACATTTATATATAGCTGTTTTATACGTCAACCTTGTATTGCTGACCATCAACAAAGAATGACAGGATGTGATGTCATAATCAATCGTCACCTCGCTAGAATAATATTTCCAACGTGAAACGCAAAGCTGAATTTTCACACAAAATGGACACGTTTTTGACTCGTACATCGAAACAGGTTACAGTTACCAATACCAATTCAGTACCTTCCATTACCAATTCGACCGCTGAGATTGACCCAGTCTTGGACACAGAAGATGATGACACAGAAGCTGTTAATAATAAAAAGCTAAAATGTTCGGCTAAACCAAAACTGGCAAAATGTCGGAAATATGAAGATGGTTACCTTAATTATGGCTTTGTTGTATTCCCTGGGAGCAAAAGCTCACCACAACCACAATGTGTCATTTGTTCTCAAGTGCTATCCAACAAGTCTTTGGCACCCTCTAAGTTAATCAGACATTTACAGACAAAACATGGCCATTACAGCTGCAACAGAGCACTTTATTGATATTTTTTTTGCATTATATAGCCTGCATATACGCACAAATGTGTTTCCCGGTTTCAATAGGTTAAATAAACGTTATTTTGAAAGCAAGCACTTTTGTCATCATTGTAGCAAAAAAGACAGGACCGGAAAAGTCTATCGTATGTAGGGGTGCCCTGGAATTTTTCTTTGGACACAGGGGTGCCTTGGCAACAGAAAGGTTGAGAACCCCTGTGGACCTAAATGACATGGAGACTTCCAAATTAAATTTTTATGATTTTTTTTTATTTGATTTGATCTTTATTTATCTCGAACAACCATAAACACACAAACAAAAAATAACAAACTAAATAAAAAATAAAATAAAATATATCTTCCTAGACATGGAAGCAATAGTCAACATAGCTCAAGACGAATGGTTTTGTTTCGAGAAGGGACAGAAAGAAGCAAAGCTTATCTGGTCCTGCCCCTTCCTTACAATATCATATGAACTCATTGGGTGCTAAGCAGGGGAGGAAACTAACTTTTTGGCTTACCAGCCAACTGGCGAGTATCTGATTTTTTTTACCAGCCAAACAGATTTTTTACCAGACAAAAAAAATCGCTAATTGTGATAATTACTTCTTTGTATGTCAAGCCGTGTCAATGTTGTGTATGCATCTGGGTAGGCACACTGTGCCTTTAAGACAGCACGGTGGTCTTACGACAGTGCTGTGAAGTACCGTCAAGTGTTGTGGTAACGTCAGTTGGGTTGGTGTGCTGTTGTGCACAGTGCACTGGTTGAGCTAGCCCCTTTCGTGACTGCGATGTGCAAGCCAGGGGCTTTTGAGCAAGAAATAAAATGTCTAACCTTACGTCGTAGTCCGGTGCTTTTTTGGAAACATTATAGTCATAACAGATACACCTAGCTGGCTGCTTTGAGCACACGGGGCTAACGTTAGCTAGCAAGCAGCTATAGCTAAAACGCTAACTAGAAGCTAACCACTGTATACAGTTCCAGTAGACTAACATTACACCTCTGTGATTTAAATGTGTCCTTAGTAACTTATACTCGAGGGTTGTACTAGGGTTGGATGCAGTTCCCCGTTGGTCAGTCTGTCTGTTTTCCATCTTCTGCTGTGTTTAACGTTATCTGTTTGCGAGTGCTCCTGATGGCTAGCCTAGTACCGCGGGACTTTTATTATTATATGTCCGCGGGTTGGCCAGTACTGCGCAAACGTTTATTAAACATTATATGTCCGCGGGTGGTCTTGTGCAGTGCTCTCGTGGCACTGTCAACTAAAGCGAACACTCAGAAGACGCGCACGGTTTGCCAGTGCAGTGATTGCAGAATGTTTTATTTTTTTTTATACTCGCCAGCAGGGGAGGAAACTAACTTTTTGGCTTACCAGCCAACTGGCGGGTATCTGATTTTTTTTACCAGCCAAACGTAAAAAATACCAGCATTTGGCCAGTAAAGTGGCCTAATTTCCTCCCCTGGTGCTAAGAGCAGAGGACGATGATGGCCCTTCAGCGCCAGTGCTTTATCCAATGTAGGATAGGACTTACTTGCAAGTGCTTAAAACATATAAAATATAATAGCAATAAATCTAAATAACACGTTGGTCGTCAGTGAGTTGCTTCCAGTCAACATGCACAAAACAGAATATTTTTTCATGCATACATTTCCGTTTTATACCGTGATGAATATGAATATATTTCTAGAGCATTCTGTCATCTCAATAAACTCCAGCAAATCGAGCTTCAATGTATTTAGTTAGAAATCGTGCCATTTGTCGCTTGATTTATGAATCGTTTTCAAATAAACGCTAGATTATCGATATTATATGTGTCATCATGCGCGAACTAGGTATGCACGATAAATATCGGGCCGATATCAGCAATTATGACGTCATCCCGATAAAATTATTGATAGCTCCGATAATATATAATATATTTTTTGGTAAAAAAAATTCTGTGTGGGTGGATTGGGATGAAGGGCGTTTGTTTTTAGTTTAGGCTCCTCCTGTTTTGCCAGTACTGTGGTACGACTGATGGCGTGTGTGGTTTAGGATGAGGGAGTTTTTAACAAATCCAGCGCTCCCTTTCTCATGCCTGGCTGTGACGTAGCCCCTTAACTTTCAGAAGCAGCGCGGATAGTAAACAAACATGGCGTCAGTAGTGTGGGACTTTTTCAAAGTTTCAGAGGAAAACAGTTTGCTTGCCATTTGTAACAAATGCAATGCAGAAGTTCCACGAGGAGGGAAAAGGGCAACAAGCTATAACACATCCAACATAATAAGTCACCTGCAACATCACTGCTACGATGGTGTGTTAAAAGCCTACGATGACGCGCGAGCAGCTAAAGCTGCTGCGAATCCAAAGCCAGCTGCAAAGGAAACGGCGGGACTTGTACCTATTGACGAGGCGTTTGCAAAATCAAAGAAGTTTGACAGAGAAGGGCTCAAGCGATCTCTAACTTGATCACAGAAATGAATGATGGCACTTGACGACCAGCCCTTTTCCCTCGTCGAAGACAACGGATTCTGTCGGCTACTTCGTCATTTAGAGCCCAGGTTCATAATTCCAAGCCGCCGTCACTTTGCAGAGGAGTGTTTACAAGCCAAGTATGCACGGCACGTAAGTTTCACCACGGACATATGGACCTGTGATGTAGGGCTGGGCGATATGGAAAAAAATCATATCGCGATAACGATATGATAATGTTATCATATTTCTCTATCGATAATTATCGAATTGTTATAAGTACGGTATATAGTTTTTTTTTTTTTTTTTTTTTAACAGATGTATGTTTATTTTGCAGCAATTCTTTGTCATTGCCGCCATCTTTAGTGTTACATCCCCTCACACTCCAGTTCTCAGGCTGCAGCTGGTTTAAAAGCTAAAGTAAACTGGCTTCTCTGCTGGCTGTGGCTCCAGGGGAGTTGAACAGTTCTGGCTCTGCTCGTTTATTTTCGATCTTTTGGCGCTTTTTTGGTGGACAAACCACTGCACATGTGCACTGTGACTCGTGACTGGAGTCTAGTTCTGCTAGCACACATAGCCTAAGCCTAGGGCTGGGCGATATGACCAAAAACGTTATCGCGATAAAATTATAAAATTATTTTCATATAATTCGATATCGATAATTATCGTCGATATAATGTCCGTCAAGTTTAATTAACTTCTTATGCTGCTGCGAATGTCTCAAGTCGAGTTGATGTCGTCATCAGTCCGCGCACGTTACACGTTAAGCAAGCGGAGTATCTCATGACAATAAATATGACACTAAAATACTCTCTTACGCCACAATATATTGAAACGAACTGTATACCCCACACTACTATAAACGTGGCCTCAGAATTCAAAACACACACATACTCGGCACGTAAATATATAAAACGTCGCCGTGCAAGCTAATTAGCCTAGCAAGCCTGTAGTATCTAAGCGCTGTATTACATGACAATGTGCTAAATATTACACTAAAATACTCTCTTCCGCCACAATATATTGAAACGACGTCCACTGTATATCCCCACTACTATAAACGTGGCCTCAGAATTCACGTCACACACATACTCGGCACGTAAATATATAAAACATCGGCGTGCAAGCTAATTAGCCTAGCAAGCCTTGTTGAGTGAGTCCTACCTCCTTCCGGGTATATTTCGCTCTCGGCCATCTCCTTCACTGATTGGTTGTTAGCTGTTGTGCGTAAACACGTCATCACGTAACGTTGGTTGTTGTTAGTGAGTGAGCTGAGCCGAGGCTGAACGGAGCCAAGCTTGGAAAATCGATATATCGAAACTTTGCGACCACGTTTCATGTTTATTTCGAGGAAATAATTTATCGCGATAGTTATCGTTATCGTTTTATCGCCCAGCCCTACCTAAGCCTACTGTGTACAGACGGTTTCAAACTGTATTTTAAATTAGAAAGCAAACAAAATAAATGGACAAGAGAAAAATAAATCTCAATTTGGTCAGTATTGTCATTTGGACAAGCAAAGCCATTACTTTAACACTTTGGCTGCCAGGAGCCGTGTTAAAGCGTCATTCCCGGCCATGCTCAAGGTGCCGAAGACGCTTTACAGCGTCTTTAATATCAATATTTCAAAAATCTGGAATCGGATTCATATTTCCCCTCCGCTGGCCTGAGATCCACCAGGAGGACCCACTGAGCTCTCTGGCGGTTCAGGAGCGCCATCTGGTGGCCGATCGGCGCAATCGCTTAACAGGAAGCGCAGTAGAGGTTTTGCTGGACGGCTGTATTACTTCCGGGCACTCTGTACATGTCCCGGGACTCTGGCTCGTCACACTACATAGCGATCGATTGCCAATAACTCTATAAACAACATGATTTGGACGTATATACCATTATACAAGCTGGAGATGGACCGGGTAAATCGCCATCCCATAATGATAAAATGTCTACTCTACGATGATCGCCCAACGGCGCGCGGAGACTGGGGTGAGTTTTAGCGTGTAACGTTACCGTCTTCGATACTAACTAGGGATATCCCGATCCGATCACGTGATCGGAATCGGCGTCGATCACCTGCTTTTCAGAGGATCGGGGATCGGGAAAAAATAATAATAAAAATCGGCAGTCAAAAAAAGAAATTTTATTCAACAAACATGACCATGTCCACGTCTTAAACTCATACGGAGGCCTTAGTTTTGGTTTTAAATTACATATAATATATCATCATTAATGTATTTATTGTCACACAGAGCAGAATAATTGTCCACAACAAACACATTCCCCTTTAATTTTCACCGTTGCAACAAACACCCCTTTAATTTAGACGCTACACGCTACACGCTCGACCACATCACAACAACAGTACAACACGTCGCTCCCGAAACACGGTTAATATCCACTGACTTGAGCAGCTAGACTTAATGTCAGAGGTTTGGAACTAAGCATTTTAAAATAGAAAGTCAAGCCAGTTGCAATGTTTGCAAGGAGGACAGGCTGGAGGCGAAGTTTTCAGACTAACTTTTCACCTGGAGGATAACGTTACGTGACTGAGGATTATCGTTGGCGTTTCAGACCAGAATGGACCATTACGTAAGTCGAACACTGAATGTATACTAATGTGCAAACATATATTGAAACTTTTAATATTTCTCATATGAAGCAGAAGCACATTTCTCAGGGTGAATGTAATAACAAAAGCCTCCGCTCTCGCGCCCCGGACTATAGGCAACAGATGGGCTTGTCTCGCTCTGCCAGTTTCTGACAAATGCGTCAAAATTGATTACTAATGTGAAAGATCGGATCGGAAACGATCGGATCGATAGATATTTAAAATCACATGATCGGGATCGGATTAGGAAGCAAAAACAGGCGATCGGGACATCCCTAATACTAACTGCTATTATCAACATTTGACCCACATTAGATGATTGGTATAACGCTGCCCACGGAATTATAAACGCCCCCTCGCCCATCCGGTCAACATCAGATGACTTGTAGTAACTTCTAGAAGTACGTCTAGTTGGAATTTTTTATATCGCGCTGATTGCCATCAAACTGTATTTCATCATCAATATAATGCATTTGGGGCTATATATCACGTTCTGGAGAAAGCTGCAGAAAGAGATGAAAACATACTTATACATTAGACCATACTTTACTATGAATATGTGAATGAAAAAGTTTAACGTTGCTACACAATGAACAATACATATAGGAATTTGAATGGGCCCTAATAATGGCAATGTAGCAATAGAATTTAAAAGGTTATAGCCCTGCAAAGAAGGGGAATTTCTCCATAGACAAATAGAGCTGGCAACCTATGGTATATCATGAATTTAGCCTTAGGCAATCAAAGTGTTAAGTTGCAGGCAAGAAAGACAAGTCTGTCCACTGTCTCTGGTTTTAAAACTGCCCTGTTGCAGGTCACAAAAAAAATAAAAAAAATAATAATAAATTTTTTTTTTTCGATATTCGATATAGATTATTAAAATATATCGCGATATTTATCGTTATCGTTATATCGCCCAGCCCTACCGTGATGTTAACTTTGTTTGGTTTATTTAATTCTTTTTGAGGCGTGCTGTCCTATAAATGCCAAGTAATAGTTGTTTCATGGACCAAGACCACAACAGTCCTCTCCTATAGCGTCAAATGTTTTATCTGCTGACAAAGCACAATACCTGTTGGTTTTTAGTTCACTCATTGTTCAGGGAAACACATTGTTAATGACATTGACGGATTGTGAATTTTGTGATTGACTCAAATTATATTTATTTGGAAAAATAAATATAGTCACTATTTGAAGAGTCAAAACTGTTCTCTTGGCTTTGTTTTGTTCATAGTAGTAAGGCTCATGTCATGATGAATCTGGTTAGGTAAAAACTACAGGAATATACATAAAAAAAATAATTATAATACAATAAATATATATTTATCGGTATCGACCTTGAGGAGTAGCAAGTTATCGGTATTGATATCGGGGTCAAAAAAAATCTATCGCGCGAACAGAAGCGGGGTCTGAAAAATCGCTTCTCCGCGCGAACCTCACACACACGCTCCGATGGTGGTGAAAGAAACATCGGATTAACCCCAGATTTTTTTTCTTTTTTTTTACCTTTTTTTTTTTTTAGCGTTTATCGCTTTTTCTGGTCAATCATGACCGACAGAAACAGGTTGAATGGGATGTAGAGTAGGGGAAGACACTCTGAGAAAATACGGCGGGTCCGGGAATCGAACTTGTGTACCCCAGATCCGTGACGAGCACGGTTGTCCCCGACGCAGAAATAGCACCGAGGTACGCAGTGAGCTACGGGAGCTCGCCCTAACCCCAGATTCTTAACATAAAGTCCTTACCTCACATCTGATGTCCTGCAAAAAGATGAATCCAATTCCTGACGCCATTCCAAATATTGATCGCGTTTATTGATCCAACGTTATATGTCCAAAACACACAATCCACGCTGCTCCGAGTGTCCCCAGTCCATCTGTTATAACGATACTGCATGCCCGAGAAGTAAAACCTGCACCGGACTTCTTAGATTGATGCACAGCCCCAGCCAGAGGGATTCCAATGATGTGCAATACCATCCGGGAGACATTAGGCAGCGGTATTTGCCCTTTGCAAGCTCAGACCCATTCCCAATGATAACGTCAGGCTGGATGGATGGATGAAAAATGAATGGATATAGCTAATAAAATAAATATCGATTAAAACCCGAGATATCTCTGGTCTTGGCGCCCAGAGCATGGCGAGTTAACCCGAGATATCTCGGGGTTGGCCTCCAAAGGGTTAATATGTAATAAGTTGTTATCTATCAATATCAAAAATAATATACCTATCCACTACAGCAAAAGATAAATAAATAATTACAAAAATACCAGTTCACGTTATTTTCAACCTCTAACTTATACTTGTCCAAGAATTCCTGTTTATATCTGCATTTAAACATTTCAATAGTACTTGTTTTTATTGCTACATCAAGGCCATTCCAAATGGATACCCCACAAACTGAGATGCACTTGCCTTTGAGAGCCTTTTATTGACTGCGTTGGTTAGTCCATTTTGAATAAAATGCATAAAAAGGGAAGGAGCACTGTCGGACCATTTTAATGGAATAGGCCTATATAATAACAACAACAAAAGGGGGGGGGGTGATGAAATGAAATATCAAATATCAATGTGTTGTGCTTAGGGTGACCAGATGCAAACAGTCCAAAAGCAGGACGCTGCAGAAAACGATAAAAACATACTTATACTTTAGACCATATTTTAGTATGAATGTGAATGAAAAAGTTTAACGTTGCTACACCCTGAACAATACATATGTCATTGAATGGGCCATAATAATGGCAATTTAGCAATAGAATTTAAAAAGTTATAGCCCTGCAAAGAAGGGGAACTTCTCCATGTTAAATAGGGCTGGCGATCCATGGTAAATTATGAATTTAACCCCGGCGATCAAAGTGTTAATTAGACCCATTTTATTTTTTTTACTTTAGATTAAGTATTTGGCACTAGGCCTGAGCCCAAACGTTTGAACCTTCGTTTGTTACGTTGGCATTCGAATTCTAAATCAACATTCGAATTTTTTTTTTATATTTTTTTTTATTCATTCTGTTTAAACCAATGGGGTTTTTCTTCACAGTTGCAGATAAAGATTAGGCTACACTAATATTATAGTATTAAAATAAACTAGGGATGCCCCGATCACGTTTTTTGCCACCGATACCGATCGCTGTGAGCCATATCGGCCGATACCGATCCGATCGTTTTTGATTAAATTTTTTTTTTAATTATTTTATATACATTTTTTATTTAATTTTTTTAATAAAATATATATATTATATAATTAGACTTGTACTTGTATTATCTGCGAGACATCGCCACCACGCAACAAGCTCCACTGTCTGTGTGTACTCTAGATTCTCCGGAGCTGCAGCTGGACCTATACTCGAGTAGCCTGCAGCTACGGCCAGGATTCTCCGGAGCTGCAGATGGACCCTATTGATCACATTCAACAACATGCCCTCAGCTCGAATACGCATCAAATGAGTGTTATAAAACATTGATATCAGGAGCTATCTGGCTACTGCTGGCCGGCTATATAACGTTGATACAGCGCCTCAGTGAACTATTTAGTTCAGTGGGACATTTCGTTTTGAACAGTGAGCTGGCGTCAGCTAACGTGAGCTAGCGGAGGCAGGGTTTCCGTTAGAATTTTTTTTTGCAGGTCTGAGTGTCCGGTAGATTTCAATCTACCGGACAAATGGGATAAATTCCGGTCAGAGTTTATTGAGCTTAAAAACAATTGATATGCCTATATAAAGAATGACATCATCAAGGCATTTATAATATTTTAACTTAAAACTAGGCTACTTTTGCGTATATACAGTCATTAATATATTCCAAATAAAATAAGTCCCTCGAGACTTCGTGCTGCTGCCGACTTGAGGTGTCGGTGGGCAGTCTGCCCGACCTTAATAAACAGCAGTCTGTTATAATCACATTTTTATGAGCTAACGAATTCCGTTATATTGGACATTTATATTAATTATATCAAGCGAAGAACTGAACATTATCGTGGGTTTGCGTGATTTATATCTCCACCTCCCAACGACTTGGTGCTGGTCATAATGTCCGGTGAAAATAATTCCCTCTAAACACAATTTGATTATTTGAATTGTATTAAAATAGGCTAAAATTAAATAGCCTATGCGATGAACTAAACAATCATTTGTTTCATCGTTGCTTCACCAAGCAGCCGGTCTAATAATGACATTCTGTTGTCAGCGCGAGCTGGCTGCTGATATATTTACGTGAAGCATGGAGCAGCAGTGTTTTTAGGTCCGGTCTGGAAACCGCTCAGCAGCGCCCCCACCCAACAGCTGAATTGCCAATGGCTGAATTGGAGTACTGCACCCTGCCGGCCGGCAGATGGATGCTTCTCGCAAATATATCAGCAGCCAGCTCGCGCTGACAAGACAATGTCATTATTAGACCGGCTGCTTAATGATTGTTTGTTTCGTTCATCGCATAGGCTATTTAATTTTAGCCTATTTTAATACAATTCAAATAATCTAATTGTGTTTAGAGGGAATTATTTTCACCGGACATTATGACCGGAGAGATTAAATATGTCGGACTTCAACAGATTTTGCCGGTCAAAAACCGGTAATTACCGGCTAACGGAAACGCTGAGCGGAGGTATCATACACGTCTCTACTAGACTTGCTGGAGTGTTTGTTGATGTCAGGAGCTATCAGTAGCTGGCCGGCTAGATACCGTTCGGTTAGACAATGCCTCATGTATTGGACTGGAAGTGAATGGTTGACTGGGTCATTTTGTAACGGTAGCTAACGTTAGCTCAGGGAGGTCCCGTCCCACTAGACCAGACTAGACCCGTGTTTACATGCGTGCGGGAGGAGCTGGAGGGAGGAGCAGACGCCGTACCACTGTGTGGGAGTGTGTGCAGCTCCCGGTGTCTGAGACGGAACTCAGCGAGTGAGATCGGTTTTGACGATCGGCGAAAATAAAGCATTATCACCGATCGCATATTTATACTGATTATCGGCCGATAATGATCGGTGGCCGATCGATCGGGGCATCCCTAAAATAAACTGAGTTATATTCATTAGAAAGTTGATTTAATTGATTTAGTTGGGCTGGGGCTTCTCCCTGGGCTGGGTCTGGGGCTGGAAAGTTGATTTAATAAAAGAAAAAATACTCATTTAATCAGATTAATCACTTTATTCAAATTGAGGATTTAGTTTGAGGATAACTATAAAAGAAAATGTTGCATAAAAAAAAAATTTAATTAAATTAAAAATGAAGGCTGGAACGTCCGTTCGATAAACCCTGACGAAGTTCGAATCCCAAAAACAGGCTTCGGGGACGCCTATTCTTTAATTGGAGCCGAAGAGTGCTGCCACGCGCTTCCGCGTTTTCCCTGATTGGCTGCGACACGCCCCGCGGGGCAGCAGAGCTTGCGGCATTATGTAGCCGTAATCCCCGATGTTTTTCATTCTACGCTTAGCTCAACTGGTATGCCGCCGTGCTGTGGAGCCTGCGGTGCGGTTGGTCACAAGTTCGAATCACTTCAATTTTTCTTTTTTCTTTTTTACGGCTATCATCTCTCGCTATAAACGTGCATTCTTCCACTGGTTAAGTTTAGGCATTCTTTCGGAGTTGGTTAAGGTTAGGGTTAAGTTAAGGTTAGGCATTATTTCGGAGTTGGTTAAGGTTAGGGGTAAGTTAAGGTTAGGGAGGGTTAAGGTTAGGCATTCTTTCAGAGTTGGTTAAGGTTAGGGTTAAGGTTAGGCATTATTTCGGAGTTGGTTAAGGTTAGGGTTAAGTTAAGGTTAGGCATTCTTTCAGAGTTGGTTAAGGTTAGGGTTAAGTTAAGGTTAGGCATTATTTCGGAGTTGGTTAAGGTTAGGGTTAAGTTAAGGTTAGGGAGGGTTATGGTTGGGCATTATTTCGGAGTTGGTTAAGGTTAGGGTTTGTCACAGAGAATGCCTGTCTGTCTTTCTTGACGTGGAGGATGCAGCCTATTTCCGCACTGCCGCTCTCTCGTGCTGCCGCGGTCATGGCCAATCAGAGAAACGCGACGCACTCTTCCGCTGGGATTAAGCTACACGCTTCGGGGACAGCCTTATTTGGCACCAGTGCTACTTTTTCATGTCTTGCATACAGATGTATGCCCAGCCCTTATGGACTTACAAGACACATAAACAATAAGTATATTATAGACCCAAGATGGCCACAAAAAATTTAACAAAATAAAACATAACAAGCTGTAAACAATGTACTTCAAAGATTCATATAAAATGATATAGGATATAATGTGTTTTGTCTCGAGTGCATTTTCCCATTATAAGTGCCATGCTTCCTCCAAAATTCATGCAAAACTGAAAATCTCCTCCACAAAAAAACTAGTGGAAAAACTGTTGCATGTCTTGTCCATGGTTGGCCTGGCAAAAATAGGTCATATACCACAATAATGAGGCTTGTGACGAGTGAAAGCCATTTCCTAACCCATTGATGGGCAAGTCGGTAGCGGCGCAGCTGTCACCAAAATGGGCCCAATAATAATAATAATGATGCACCCACTTCAGACCGTGAGATGAGGCGGGCAGGTCTGCTAGAGTCTGGATGTACCGTTTAGTCAGACCCCCCCCCCCCTTTTTTTTAGACGAGAAGCACCTCTAAAAAAGGGCGGGGTCTGTCTAAATCAGGGGGTCTCAAACCTTTTCATACCCCCCCCCCATTTTATTTAGGATTTTCTTTCCGCGTAATTTCAACATGGAATTAAGGAATATATATTTTTTTATCCACTTTTTCTCCTTTTTTCTATTTTTCTCCCATCCCAATTCCACTGTGCCAATTCACCCCTCCCCTGTCTTGAATGTTGCTCGCATATGCCCCCCCACTGGCCGGTTGTAGGGAGGATAGAAGCCTTGCATCACATGTCCCCTCCGGTCAGGGCTGTACACTGCGATGATCTCGTCGCAAATTGCCCCTTAATTTGGCCGTTGCGAGTAGGGCTGTCTTAAATACTTCGAAGCTTCGAAGCTTCGTTCGATGGCACAAGCTTCGAACATTAAAAAAAAATCGAAGTAAAAAAAAAAATATATTCAAACAATTTTTTTTTCACTTTTTTTTTTACTTCGATTTGTGTGTGTGTGAGAACTACCCATCCCAGTTAGGACAGCCGAATCCCGTCCAATCTTTCGCCGTCGACTAAAGACTCACTTCTTCAACCATTATCTGAAATGATTAAAAAAAAAAAAAAAAAAATCTAACCGTGACTAACCTTACTGTCATGAACTTTTCCTAATAAACTAACCTACACTGTAACACGCAACACTTTGATAAACATAGTTACTCAGCTGATAGAGTTGTACCCTTCTTGCTGTCTTGTCGTACAGAACTTGTAAGTCGCTTTGGATAAAAGCGTCAGCTAAATGATGTAAATGTGTGTGTGTGTGTGTGTGTGTGTGCGCGCGTGCGCATGGGGCCATTGGGTGGGGCCGGGGGACAAATACACTGGAGGAAAGTAACCCAGCTCAGCACTGCCCAAATTATATCATCACTATTGCCTGTTTGAAGGATATCATCCTCAAATACATATACACCTACATGCCTTGTAGAATTCCACACATAAGAAAGAAAGGTACTGGGATGAATAAACAAAATAGGAAATAAAATTTAGATAAGGTGCTACTGAGATGTTTTGGTGAGTTCTTTGTTTTTTTGTGGAAGTTGCCCTTCTTAAAAATGCATGAACATTCACTGATAATTGGTCTGTAGTGGAGTCTACAAGGTCTACATTGCCGGACCATGTAGAATCCGGACCTTGTAGACTGACATAATTCTGTGCATAGTTTAGTCTACACAGGCCATATTTCAAATAATCAAAATCTTACTTCATTCATCTTAAACATTCTTGATTTGGGGGATTGGTAGTTCCCATGAAATCTGAAGTTGTTCAAACGACAACAGCGATCCACCTTGAATTAAATCACACAGCCGAGTGAAACCTTGTTGGCTCAGTCACGAAAGGGGCTACTTAATTAATTAATCCAACCCACTTTATTTATAGAGCACATTTAAAAACAACAAAGTTTATGAAAGTGCTGTACAAGTCCCACAACATAAGATAAAAAAAAAAAAAATCGAAGATTTGAATTAAAATCGAAGCTCGGCCCCGAAGCTTCGATTGCCAAAAAAAGCTTCGAAGGTCAGCCCTAGTTGCGAGTTGGAAATATTATTTGGGAGCAACGTTGCGAGTTGTGATTTCAACCCTTCATTCGCATTTCACTCCTAAATTAATCCATACAAATTGGATACATTTTTTAAAAAACATTAGCCTACAACCAAGGCTGTACAGTGCGACACAATGTCGTGGTGCTATGAAAGAATCTGTCGGCAATGAATGAACTTACTGCGATCACCGATAGCCTGAGTGAAAAAAAAGATTTGCGTGTGGAGTGAATCTGGGTCACGCTATATACTTGGTACTTGTAGTCTATCGTGCGATTAAAGACCATGTCCCTATCTGCATAGTCTATACATCCAACACCAAATCCCATAATTCCTAGCAAAACGAAACTGAATGTGGCCTCTCTTCCTTTCAATATGGGCTATTGCATCGCCAAAGAAGCACCTCCTTTCAATACATTTAAGACGCAAATTTTGCTCTGCAAGAACAACAGAGTGGATATCAGTCCATCTTATGACAACCACGTCCGATGTGGAGAGATGATAAGATGATGATGATTGACGTGATGATTGATTGACGGGGACACGGACACTTCTAACGTTCAGGTTCAGCCATGCGTTAGGTGAGTAGTAGTAGCCCACTATTAGGACGTGAAATACTGTCTACTTAAATTTATAAAATATCAACCTATATCTAATAATGAGACAATATGCAAATAAGATAATACTAATAATTGTCACGGTTCCCTGTATATGAAATGAAAGTGGCTTGCAACTAGGGCTGACCTTCACATTTTTTTTTGGCAATCGAAACTTCGGGGGCGAGCTTCGATTTTAATTCGAAGCTTCGATTTTTTTTTTTTTTTTCTTTTTATCTTATGTTGTGGGACTTGTACAGCACATTGGTAAACTTTGTTGTTTTTAAATGTGCTCTATAAATAAAGTGGATTGGATTAATGAATTAAGTAGCCCCTTTCGTGACTGTGACGCAGCCAACAGTGTGATTTAATTCAAAGTGGATCGCTGTTGTCGTTTGAACAACTTCAGATTTCATGGGAACTACCAATCCCCCAAATCAAGAATGTTTAAGATGAATGAAGTAAGATTTTGATTATTTGAAATATGGCCTGTGTAGACTAAACTATGCACAGAATTATGTCAGTCTACAAGGTCCGGATTCTACATGGTCCGGCAATGTAGACCTTGTAGACTCCACTACAGACCAATTATCAGTGAATGTTCATGCATTTTTAAGAAGGGCTACTTCCACAAAAAAACAAAGAACTCACCAAAACATCTCAGTAGCACCTTATCTAAATGTTCTATTTCATATATGGAGATTCATATTTATTTATGTATTGCATGCATTTCTACATTTTATTTCCTATTTTGTTTATTCATCCCAGTATCTTTCTTTCTTATGTGTGGAATTCTACAAGGCATTTACATTCACATTTACATTTAGTCATTTAGCTGACGCTTTTATCCAAAGCGACTTACAAGTTCTGTACGACAGGTCATCAGGAAGGATACAACTCTATCAGCTGAGTAACAATATTCATCAAAGTGTTGCGTGTTACAGTGTAGGTTAGTTTATTAGGACAAGTGCATGACAGTAAGGTTAGTTAGGGTTAGATTTTTTTTATTTTATTTTTTAAATTTTATTTCAGATAATGGTTGAAGAAGTGCGTCTTTAGTCGACGGCGAAAGATTGGATGGGATTCCGCTGTCCTAACTGGAGTGGGTAGTTCATTCCACCATTGTGGGGCAAGGACTGAGAATAGGCGTGTAGGTGGTGTATATGTGTTTGAGGATGATATCCTTCAAACAGGCAATAGTGATGATATAATTTGGGCAGTGCTGAGCTGGGTTACTTTCCTCCAGTGTATTTGTCCCCCGGCCCCACCCAATGGCCCCATGCACACACACACACACACACACACACACCCCGAAGTTAAAAAAAAAAACTTTTTTTTAAACTTAGATTTTTTTTTTAATGTTCGAAGCTTGTGCCATCGAATGAAGCTTCGAAGTATTTAAGACAGCCCTACTTGCAACTTTACTGCTGGTAAAATCACTGTTTATTTCTCGTTTAGCATAGTATTACATTCCACTTCTATAAACAATCAAAGTCCTACCGTAAGAGCCTCATACGGGTCAATTAAACCTTTTTGATTAGTCTTTCCTTCGAGCTAAGTTGGACTGAACATTTCACTGTCAAAAGCGCAAATGTAAATAAGGTTGCGTCGCAACACTGTTTTCAAAATAAAGGTCACATATACAAATACCTCTCAATTCTTATTAAAAAAAGTCCCGCATATACATAAACATTAATTGGCATAGATCTCTATAAACGGCCCAACACATTGATCACTTTAGGCACACACTGAAACCAGTAGCATCACAAATATGAAGCAGGTAATTACCCATACAAATAATAAACCTTTCATGGGGTTATTTACAATAATAATTCATTTGATTTCTAAAGCACTTTTCATTGTGAAACAAATGTATGCAGAGTTTCTTGTCCTCCTGATTAATGCAATGGTGTGTGTGTGTTGTGGTGATCTCATTCAAGGAGCACTACACAAGCGCGTGCACACACACACACACACACACACAGTTTGTTGTTTTTGTTCTTGTTCTATTAGTGATTTACACACTTTCTCAGTTGGTTCATTATAAAAGATACAAACCTGAAAACAAACGCACTTAAATGTTAAATAAAAGGACCACAGTAATGAGGCAGGAGGAACATATTTTTTTAATAATGGTAAAATTGTTATTTAAAAATTTGCCCCTAAAAAATATTTTTTGCCCCTAAATTTCTCATTTAGGGGCAAGTGTGCCCCTAGTGAAAAAGCTTAGCGTACAGCCCTGCCTCCGGTACACGAGGAGGCAGCCTGACTGATCTTTTCACCTGCCAGCGCGGACTCTCATTGGCGAGGTGTAACGTGTGGGAGGTAGGGCTGGGCGATATGGCCTCTAAATTATATCGCGATATTGTTTGGCCATATCACGATTAGGGCTGTCTTAAATACTTCGAAGCTTCGTTCGATGGCACAAGCTTCCAACATAAAAAAAAATCGAAGTCTAAATTTTTTTTTTTTTTTTGGGCTTCGCTTTTTGTGTGCGTGCATGTGGCCATTGGGTGGGGCCGGGGGACAAATACACTGGAGGAAAGTAACCCAGCTCGGCACTGCCCAAATTATATCATCACTATTGCCTGTTTGAAGGATATCATCCTGAAACACTACACCTACATGCCTTGTAGAATTCCACACATAAGAAAGAAGGATATTGGGATCAATAAACAAAATAGGGAATAAAATGTAAAAATGCATGCAATACACAAATAAATATGAATCTCCATATGAAATAGAACATTTAGATAAGGTGCTACTGAGATGTTTTGGTGAGTTCTTTGTTTTTTTGTGGAAGTAGCCCTTCTTAAAAATGCATGAACATTCACTGATAATTGCTCTGTAGAGGAGTCTACAAGGCCTACATTGCCGGACCTTGTAGAATCCGGACCTTGTAAACTGACATAATTCTGTGCATAGTTTAGTCTACACAGGCCATATTTCAAATAATCAAAATCTTACTTCATTCATCATCTTAAACATTCTTGATTTTGGGGATTGGTAGTTCCCATGAAATCTGAAGTTGTTCAAACGACAACAGCGATCCACCTTGAATTAAATCACACAGCCGAGTGAAACCTTGTTGGCTGCGTCACAGTCACGAAAGGGGCTACTTAATTAATTAATCCAATCCACTTTATTTATAGAGCACATTTAAAAACAACAAAGTTTACCAACGTGCTGTACAAGTCCCACAACATAAGATGCAAAACTTTTTAATTAAATTATAAAAAATAAAATAAAATTATATATAATTTTTTAAAGCTTCGAATTAAAATCGAAGCTCGGCCCCGAAGCTTCGATTGCCAAAAAAAGCTTTGAAGGTCAGCCCTATCACGATACACGATATATATCGCGATATTTTTACATTTCCTCTAAAGCACTTAAAAATGCTTGATTTAAACCTTTGATGCATACAGTCACGACTATATGATGATTATAATAAGTCCCTGCAACATATGTTTGCATTATTAAACCATGAAGATGCTTTAAAAAATTATTAAATGAAAATGTACTAAGGGTAGTCTACTGACACACTAATAAAAAACATTATTTACATCCAAGACAATTTATATAAAAACTCTTGGGTGCCTAAATTAAATGTTTATCATCAACTATCTAGTTAGTATTTATACTGTAACGTTTGGCTACTTTAAATCATTGAATGTAGAGAGAGAGAGAGCCAAGTCAAGTCAAGAGTTATTTGTCACGGCATACTAGGGCTGCACGATTTTGGGAAATAATCTAATTGCGATTATTCTGACAGATATTGCGATTGCGATTTGCGATGCGATTATAACATATTTTAAAAAAAAATTACAAGAAGAATGTTGCTGCTTTCTGTAGTCGGGTCCCAACTGCAAAATTACTGTATTACCCTGTATTATACACTTTTACTATCATGTAGACTATTCTGCTTTGTGTTTACATGTGATGTATTGTATACATGCACATCTATTATGTTCTTGTGTGATGTATCGCACATTTTATTGCTGTGTGATGTATTGCAAATGTTATTGCTGTCATCTTGGCCAGGTCTACCTTGCAAAGGAGATCTTGTATCTCAATGGGACTTCCTGGTTAAATAAATTTTTTTTTTTTTTTTTTTTTTTTTAATTGCAGGCTTGGCGATTTGATAATTGCATCATTCCAAATCGCGATTTCGATTAAAAAACGATTAATCGTGCAGCCCTACGGCATACAAGTATACAGTGAAATGTGGGGGGTCTTGCCCGCAATGATTGTGCATAATACAATAATAATAATAATATAATAAGAATCCAATAGAACGACATTGTGCAATAATACAAGTAATCAAGTAGGGTATATGTACATGAGTTTTTACAGAGCATGGTAAGACATGCTAGGTCCTGTGATAGTGCAATACACTGTTAGCTACGGATGAGGCACTGGGTCTTTATGTACACTGCTATACAATGCTATATTATACAATCTCAAGTTATACTATCCTATTTTTAAAGTGACATTTCCTTTTGTAAAGTGACCATAAGTGTGAGCGTGTGCAGCATGAGTGTGTGTTTGCTCATGTTAAAGTGGCTGCTAGTGTGTGAGCGTGTACAGTTTGTGTGTTGTGTGTGTGCTCATGTGTGCTTGTGTGTGGAGAGTTCAGTGTTCAAGGCTCTGATGGCCTGGGGGAAGAAGATGAGCCGAAGTCTCTCTGTCCTAGTTGCTGGTGTTCGCAGGCGTTTGCCTGACCGCAGCAGCATGAACAGGCTGTTGTTGGGGTGGTGAGGGTCTTTCATTATTCTGCAGGCTCTGGATTTGCACCTCTTGTTATATAGGACCTGCAGGGGTGGTAGTGCAATACCCGTAGTACGCTCGGCTGAGCGCACCACTCTCTGTAGGGCCTTTTGTCCTGTGCTTGTCCTGAGCAAGAGAGGGCGAGAGAGAATTTACTACATCTCATGTAGAACAAGCCGCGATACATCGAGTATACTCAATATATCGAGTATACTCAATATATCGCCTAGCCCTAATGGGAGGCTCACACTACCCCCGCCATTTCCTGTCTCTGCTGTGCAGGCATCCCCAACCGACCTGTGGGAGTCGCTGTCCACAACGTCCAGATTACCACCCATCGACTTCCACCCGCTAACTCTGCCAATTGAGTTAGTATGACGGCTGGCCCAAGCTGGAGGCAACGCCGACAGCCGGAGTCGAACCCGGTGTCTCTTGCGTTGGTGACGACTGCAATGTCCGCTGCGCCACCCAGCCGCCGAATTAAGGAATATCTTTTATTTTTATTTAAATGTATTTTTTAGTATTTTCCATTATTCAGTCTCTTAACTTTACATGTTTTCCACATCACATCATTGTGATACAAAGCTACAAGGATTATTCAGACAATCTTTTTATATGTTTTCCACATCACAACATCATTGTTTGGAATTAAGGAATATCTAGATAAAAGCACACATTGTTGAACTTGATCATGCATATTTATTAGAACATTTTATTACAGCACTATGTTATCAATACACATTCATAAAATTCACATTCATAAAACATTCATTCATAAAACATTCATTCATAAAACGAGGCATATTTAGCCAGAATATGTTGCCAGAACATAAAAAAAGTATTTTTTAGGTCGCGACCCGTAGTTTGAGAACCACTGGTCTAAATGGTACATCCAGGTTTGCAATCGCTCATTTGCGCACGGTGGTCGTTCACAGATATCGTAAGTTCAATTCATCCCGTCGCCAGCCAATCGCTCCCCTCAGCTGTGTAAGCTGCAGCCAATCGCTCCCCTCAGCTGTGTAAGCTGCAGCCAATCGCTCCCCTCAGCTGTGTAAGCTGCAGCCAATCGCTCCCCTCAGCTGTGTAAGCTGCAGCCAATCGCTCCCCTCAGCTGTGTAAGCTGCAGCCAATCGCTCCCCTCAGCTGTGTGACCTGTCGCAGCGGTGACGGCGAAGTCCCACCAAAGACATTTAACCCATTGAAACCGGGAAACACATTTGTGTGTATATATTAGGGCTGACCTCGATTAGTCGACTAATCGATCGAAAGGAGCCGTAGTCGACTGCCAACCTCTTAGTCGAAGATTATAATTATTTAAAACATTTTAATCATTCTTTCCAAAAGCAAAGAGGCCTAGAAGTGTGGCTAACGCTAATGGCGCGCATACCAGCGAGGCTAACTGCCTAAGAAAACGTGCACAGAGGCACTGAAAGAGGATTTCACACACTAGACGTATCAAGATGTATCCATCACCATCAGTGGACCAATTGCATGCTTTCGCAGAGGACAAGAGGCCTTCAGTCGACTTCTTCAGACATTAACTCAATCCCCGCCAACAATGATTATATACGTGTTTGGCCGACAACCGTTGAACGCCAACCACGTATATATACGTTATTTGATCGTTTTTCCTTTTTTTTAGATATTTGTATTCATTATTCATCCAGGGACCTTGGTGTTACCATAGGGAATGAGTCTGAGATAACCAAAGTGCAATACCGGCTGTATCCAGTTAGACGGCGGTATTGAGCACCCTTTGTAACCTTGTATCTTGGCCTGTGGAACGGCCAAATGTCTCCGGTTTCACTTTTCCTTGTCGGCCGAGTGGAGTAGTTCTCCTGGTTCCATTGAAGCGCGTCAAATATCCCCGATCCATATGTTGTGGTGGGTTATGCAGTGGACCAAATGGACATTGGATGTACCAGATGGCGTACACGCTGATAAGTGTTTTTAGTGTTCAATGCGAATGCCGTTACTGACTATCAAATAATCAGAAACGACCCCCCCCCCCCCCCCCCCCTTTCATGCATTCATGATGGAACATAATACCTGTTGGTGACAGGTATAGATAGGGCTGGGCGATATGGAAAAAAATCATATCGCGATAACGATATGATGATTTTATTTTATTTCTCGATATCGATAATTATCGAATTGTTAAGTATACATTTTTTTTATTTTAATTTTTTTTAATTTTTTTTTAACAACAGATGTATGTTTATTTTGCAGCAATTCTTTGTCATTGCCGCCATCTTTAGTGTTACATCCCCTCACACTCCAGTTCTCAGGCTGCAGCTGGTTTAAAAGCTAAAGTAAACCGGCTTCTCTGCTGGCTGTGGCTCCAGAGGAGTTGAACAGTTCTGGCTCTGCTAGTTTATTTTCGATCTTTCGGTGCTTTTTTGGTGGACAAACCACCGCACATGTGCACTGTGACTCGTGACTGGAGTCTAGTTCTGCTAGCACACATAGCCTACTGTGTACAGACGGTTTCAAAATGTATTTTAAATTAGAAAGCAAACAAAATAAATGGACAAGAGAAAAAGAAATCTGAATTTGGTCAGTATTGTCATTTGGACAAGCAAAGCCATTACTTTAAGTTGCAGGCAAGAAAGACAAGTCTGTCCACTGTCTCTGGTTTTAAAACTGCCCTGTTGCAGGTCACAAAAAAAAAAAAAAAAAAAAAAAAAACGATTTTTCGATTTTTTTATTTATTTCGATATTCGATATCGATTATTAAAATATATCGTGATATTTATCGTTATCGTTATATCGCCCAGCCCTAGGTATAGACAACTCGGGTTGTTATGGTTACGTCATTCACAAATGGGTCACGTGGTGTTGTAGCAGTAGTAAAGTCAGCTGTTCACCGGCGGGTTTCAGGTACGGTAATGATGAGGGGGTGAACGGGGAAGTCACACTTTGTTGACCGCACGCTACACTGTGATAAACCAAGCTGTGATTCACTTTAGTTTTGTAGTATATGGACTGATCTAACTTTAATAAACTAACCAAACGCAGTATCCTGGAGCAGCGGCACGTCTGGCAGGTATCATTACTGATGTAACTTTAATAAACTAACCAGACGCAGTATCCTGGAGCAGCAGCACGTCTGGCAGGTATCATTACTTCAGTATCCTGGAGCAGCGGCACGTCTGGCAGGTATCATTACAGTATCCTGGAGCAGCGGCACGTCTGGCAGGTATCATTACAGTATCCTGGAGCAGCGGCACGTCTGGCAGGTATCATTACAGTATCCTGGAGCAGCGGCACGTCTGGCAGGTATCATTACAGTATCCTGGAGCAGCGGCACGTCTGGCAGGTATCATTACTTCAGTATCCTGGAGCAGCGGCACGTCTGGCAGGTATCATTACAGTATCCTGGAGCAGCGGCACGTCTGGCAGGTATCATTACAGTATCCTGGAGCAGCGGCACGTCTGGCAGGTATCATTACAGTATCCTGGAGCAGCGGCACGTCTGGCAGGTATCATTACAGTATCCTGGAGCAGAGGCACGTCTGGCAGGTATCATTACAGTATCCTGGAGCAGCAGCACGTCTGGCAGGTATCATTACAGTATCCTGGAGCAGAGGCACGTCTGGCAGGTATCATTACAGTATCCTGGAGCAGAGGCACGTCTGGCAGGTATCATTACAGTATCCTGGAGCAGCGGCACGTCTGGCAGGTATCATTACAGTATCCTGGAGCAGCGGCACGTCTGGCAGGTATCATTACAGTATCCTGGAGCAGAGGCACGTCTGGCAGGTATCATTACTTCAGTATCCTGGAGCAGCGGCACGTCTGGCAGGTATCATTACAGTATCCTGGAGCAGCGGCACGTCTGGCAGGTATCATTACTTCAGTATCCTGGAGCAGCGGCACGTCTGGCAGGTATCATTACTTCAGTATCCTGGAGCAGCGGCACGTCTGGCAGGTATCATTAACTAACAGTATCCTGGAGCAGCGGCACGTCTGGCAGGTATCATTACTTCCCCTGTTTAGTCTCTCGGTGACGGACTACAGTTTGTTCGGACAGTCGCCACACAATACCTATGATATAGATTTGATTTCTGAATAATAGCGTGTACAGGCAAGAAACGGCAACGTCTATAGTAGAATTGACATATAAGACTATAACTAAGCATTTCATGAATTACCCTAGACCGCTCTAAAACATACTTATATTCACCACGGTATAACACGGGAACGTATGGATGGAAACATTTATTATTTTTCACATATTGAACCATAGATAGGTGATGTCAAATGGGCCATAGTATTGTATCCATAGCTATAATATAGGGGTGGACGGTATAAACGGTATAAGGTATAAACGGTATTAATTTGCTCTACGGTATGGATTTTGACTATACCGTGTAACCGGTAGAGCAGCTCTAAAATAGCAATGACGTCATGTAACTAGGGCTGGGCGATATGGCCTAAATATGATATCACGATATTTTCTGACCTTTCGGCGATACACGATACGCATCACGATGTTTTTCCTTTTTTCCCCCAAACAATTCATTATGAGGCTTACCAAGACAGTATTTGAGTTTGCAAGCTAACATTAAAGACAAAATAAAATACCCATGCATTTAGCATTTTTATATTATATATTAGATTTGGATTATTAGATTATATATTGCATATATTTAGCAATGAGATATTATATGATTTAGATACGAAATATGATGAATTGAAAATGGGGGACCCTGATGTAAACGAGACGAAAGTCTTTCTCTGGTCTGCATCCTCCAGTCCACTGTTGACTGTTGTTGTATTGAGCTGTACTGTATTGTACCTATGCTGCAATCTGTTAATAACGTTTATATTCATTCAGTCGGCAAACAGAATCATTTTGATTGACAGTCGCGTCTGCCAATTACGTCACATCGCTTGCACCCGCCCTGCTGTTCTTAGCACCAATCGGCAAGCGCGTATTAATTTTTTACTTCCGCTATTGGAGAGCTCAATGAAAACAACAATGGCAGCGGTAGCTCGCCGCGGCCGACTTTTACCTTTTAGCTCTGCAGAATGACTAAACGACTGGAGGCATAATGTTTTTACTGCAACGGATGTTATAATAAAAGCATTTCCATACATCTGTCTGATTGAAAACGTTATTAACAGACCGCAGAATGGGCACAACGGAGTCAGCACGGGCTGAGATATGAACGGCTAATGCTTGCTATATCTAGGTCGACCTCGGTCGTTGCTATGTAAATACGCTGATGTTATTGAAAGTGTAACTATATAACGTTAATGCCACAAAACTAATGCCTTTGTTATCATAAGTAGTAACTTTTGATGCAGTAGTGTGTGTGGGGCGGCGCTGTTCAAAAGTGTCAACGTGTGGACCAGATTGACGCAACACAAGCCTCTTGGGCAAAACATCACGATATCCACGATACGTTTAAAAAGTGTATCGTTAATGAACTGTACCCGATATTTATATAATATCGTCATATCGCATTTGCCCCTAAAAATAGATAGAATTAATCATAGATAATAGATATGTGCAAACTGGAAAAAGTTATTTAGGAGGCTTCGCGCAGTGGGCGTGTCAACACGCAATTGTCATTTCATAATAAACACATATCACCGCGGCGCACAGCAAGTTTCAATTTCAGTTCCTGGCATTTTTAACCAGTGGAGAAAGGTAAGAGATGTCCCTATCGTTTTTCTTATATGAATTATTGTACGTTAATAAAACATACCTGGTGATCAACTACAGTTTGCTGTAAACATTATGATATGTGTGTAGTGTTATGATAACGACGGCTGCAGCGGGAGGACGGCTGCAGCAGTGGATTTGCGAATAGCATGCAGCTGCAGAGCCGCAGAGCCAGGGGCGCTTTCAGGTCTGGTCACAGGCCCGTCAAACAGCGCCCCCCCACCCAACGGCTGAATTGCCAATGGCTGAATTGGAGTATTGCACTGTGCAAAAAAATAAAAACAGTGTTAGGAGAGAACGAAGCCCAAAGGGCTTGCACAAAGTTCCACTCCCATCTCATTGTCTATAAACAATATGAACTAAATACATGTGTAGCATGGTCTACAAAATAAACTACAAAACAGAGACATAAGGCAGACACTATAGCAAAAACTTGGAAGATTGACACGAGTCAGCAACAAGAACAATTTATTTTAATTTTTTTGTGTTTACACCCCCTACCTCTCTCATGAATGCTTCACATCTATATGACAGTTTGTGTCCTTGTTTGTTTTCGTGTCAGTCCGGTAACTGGTTGTGATATATCCTGCCCTCGATGGGACCACTACCCAACCAGCTTGTTGAAAAATGTCATATTGAGGTTTTGACGCCACACAAGTCTGCACACTAGGCTAGAGACATAACGTAGTGTCATTCATCAGTAATCTAACGTTATAGTGTAACTTACAGGACTGCCCTCCTTTTAGTCGTTATTTACTGTAAAAGGATGAGCACTCCTTTGGTACGTGCTGGAAAAATGGAATCAACTGCAAAACGTGGAATATTGCAGAATTTGGCCTAATCTGGACTGAAATTCCGTTTTTGGGTGGAACGTTTGGTGCAAAGCAAACATCCGGGGAGGCGGGGACGCTACAGCGTGTTACACGCATCACGCAGCAGTGCTCAAGCGTCTGGCTGCTTTGATGGTAACATCGTCAAGAAGCTAAGAAATTCCGCAATAAGCCCTCAATTCAGAGCAGAACAGTATCCTAATGACTTTTATGCCTCCGGCGATAAGGTGTTTTGCTAATTCTGTCAACGTTCCGTGGACTGGATCCGCAAAAACACAGCTATGACTCCAGGGCGAGTAAGATCGTGGCCGACCCCTCCCACCCCGGTCACAGCCTCTTCACCCTGCTCCCCTCTGGGAGAAGGCTGAGGATCCCAAAGGCTGTGAAACCTCGTCACAGACTGAGCTTCTTCCCCTCAGCTGCCAGGCTGATCAATGCCTCAGGCCCCCCCCCTCGGTCCCCCCCCCCCCCTCCCCCCAAGTGACACTGGCACAATGACACTGACTGCACTGAACTAGTCCTTACTGGAACTCTGCACTCTACACTTTATATATATGTATTTAATTGATTAATCCCCCACTGCACTGTTTTTTGTCCTGTGTCTGTGTTGGTGTTTGTCGTTTATTGTGAAAAAAGAAAGGAAAAAAACTAGGGATGCACCGAATGGGAAATTCTTGGCCGAAACCGATACCGAAAATAGGAAACAGTTGGCCGAAAACCAAAGGCCGAAAATGATTAATATAAATATATATATATAAATTTTTTTTTTAGCTACCTGATTATGGCAAAATACATGATTATGGCTAAACTTAACTTAAATAATATTAATAATCACTTATGGGCCCATAAAACATTTATTCAGCACTTTTGAATGCATACATTAATTCCAGACTATTGAGACTAAAAGACTACAACGATTGATGACTACTTCCTGTCCTCGCATTTCCATTTCCGGTTTAACGATAATACATTTTCAACAACAGATTGCTGCTAATTAAACACTTCATTTAAACGGAGTAACGTTAACGTTATGTCGAGTTCATACGTGTAGTGTAGTATGAACTCGTCATAACGTTAACATTACTCAGTGTCCACTGTTGCTGCCACCGTTGCGTCGCAGATGGATGGTACACTGTTAGCTCCGTAGCTAATCCGCTCCTAGACTACTGATAGCAGTACCGTTAACGTCGGAGCTGATCAATACTCCGGTTTTTTCTAATTTAGTTTAGAACCGGGTTTCGGGGGACATCCCTACTCCCAAGAGGAGTTAGTTATCACAGGCTGTAGAATGCAGGAAGAGCTGCCAAGCTGCTCACGTTACATGTTGCGCATGCTACCGGTATGTCTGTAGTCGCGTTTTGATGACGTCATCACAACAACACGTTATTTGACTTTCGGTCATATATTTTCGGTGCTAAAACCCTTTCGGCCGAAAGAGCCTTTTTAACCATTTTCGGCCGATAATTTTCGGTAGCCGAATTTTCGGTGCATCCCTAAAAAAAAACGCATTAAACTGTAACGCTGCAACAATTACCAATGTGTTTACACAAATGGCTTAATAAAGGAATCTGAATCTGTAACGTTAGGACATAGGACTAATAGATGGAAATGATAGCTTCTAGCTAAATCTAGTGCACCCATCCATTTGTTTAATGCAAACGATTGTCATTACACACTGCCCTTTATAAACGAAATAAATGTAAATAGCTATGTAACGTTACAGTTCATAGGACTATAGATGGAAATGATAGCTTCTAGCTAAATCTAGTGCACCCATCCATTTGTTTAATGCAAACGATTGTCATTATACACTGTCCTTTATAAACGAACGAAATAAACTAAACTAAAGGTGCCTAAATGATGCATTACTATATTTTATCACAATATAATAGATATAGCTAGGCTACTGACATTGTCATTGTGATAATGTCAGTAGTAGCTAGTTGTATCTATCTATTGTTTACACTTGAAACGTGTATTATTTTGTCACAATTATTTGAAAAATATTGTGTAAAATGTAACTGTTTCTGAGTTGCAGCACTTAAAAACATTAAATGGACTGTTATATCTTATTCAATTGTGGACATTTATTCATTCCCACTTATTAGACACTATTTCTGATGGTAAAATTAGCATAAAAAGCTAAATACAGAATTCTGAAATATTAAAACGGAAAAAACTGAATTTGGGAAAAAATTTATGGAATTTGGAAAATAATAAAACTGATTTCATATGGCTCTAGTCTTTCTGCATCAATGCAAGTGGGAAATACAATTTCACACATTTGTTGATTTATATCAAGTAATCGATGAGTCGACAAAGTCTTGACCATTCGTCAAGAATTGGTCCTTGAAGTGCTTGATAATCTTTTTCTTTTTTTAAGTCGAGGCCTGGAATTTCCTTAAACAGCCCATTTTTAACAACGTGCTTAAAAAGTCCTTGAAATTCAAAGCAACCATTCGCATCAAGAAATCTTTTTTTTTGTTCTGTTCTAATAAAATCTGACGAGTCGCTGTCTCGCGCGCTCCAACTGCTTTTCCTCATTTCTTCTTGGCGTGTGATGCTCTAGCTGGCGAGCAGGCCAAGAAGATGCTTAAAAAAACAGCATTTAAAAGTGATTTGAGTGAAGTATCCCTCGAGTGATATCCTTGAAAATGAAAAATAGTGCTTGGAAAAGTACTTAAAAGTCCTTAAATTTCATTTTGCAACATAATATCTCCCACCCAGGACTACTGATGCTGTGTGAAACTGAACTAACCCCTCTACCTCTACCTCTCTCGCTCTCGCTCTCTCTCTCTCGCTCTCGCTCTCTCTCGCTCTCGCTCTCGCTCTCGCTCTCTCTCGCTCTCGCTCTCGCTCTCTCTCGCTCTCTCTCTCTCTCTCTCTCTCTCTCTCTCTCTCTCTCTCTCTCTCTCTCTACCTCTCTCTACCTCTCTCTCTCTCGCTCTCTCAGATGACAATGGATGAGAAGTATGTCAACAACATCTGGGACCTTCTCAAGAATGCCATCCAGGAGATCCAGAGGAAGAACAACAGCGGGCTGAGCTTCGAGGAGCTGTACAGGAACGCCTACACCATGGTGCTCCACAAGCACGGCGAGAAGCTCTACACGGGCCTGCGGGAGGTGGTCACCGAGCACCTCATCAACAAAGTAAAGACTTTAGGGCTGACCCCTGTCTGACCTCTAGGGCTGTGACCCCGATTAGTCGAATAATCCATCGAAAGGAGCCGTAGTCTACTACAAACCTCTTAGTCTAATGCATTTTTTTTTATAATACTGTATAATATATATATATATATTTTCTATCATTCTTTCCAAAAGCAAAGAGGCCTAGAAGCGTGGCTAACACTAAGAAGCCTTCAGTCGACTCCTTCAGACATTAAGCACCCCCCACAGCCCAAATGGAATGATGCACAAAAAATATATATATAAATATATATATATACAGGTGCAGCTCAATAAATTAGAATATCGTGGAAAAGTCCATTTATCTCAGTAATTCAATAAAATAAGTGAAACTCTTATATATTATAGATTCATTACACACAAAGTGAAATATTTCAAGCCTTTATTTGTCATCATTTTGAAAAGTATGGCTTGCAGCTAATGAAAACCCAAAATTCAGTATCTCAGAAAATTGGAATATTACACGAGACTAATGAAGAAAAAAAGATTTTTAATATAGAAATGTCTGCATTCTGAAAAGTGTGTTCATCTATGATCACTCAGTACTTGGTTGGGGCTCCTTTTGCATGGATTACTGCATCAATGCGGCGTGGCATGGAGGCGATTAGCCTGTGGCACTGCTGAGGTGTTATGGAAGCCCAGGTTGCTTTGATAGTGGCCTTCAGCTCGTCCGCATTGTTGGGTCTGGCGTCTCATCTTCCTCTTGACAATACCCCATAGATTCTCTATGGGATTCAGGTCAGGTGAGTTTGCTGGCCAATCAAGCACAGTAATACCATGGTCATTAAACCAGTTATTGAGAGCAGGGGACACAAACGGGCTGGATTCAAGAAGGCCAGTAGCATGGTTGGGGTGGAGCTGGACTCCCTAGCAAGGGTGGCGGAGAGGAGGAGCCTTGCTAAGCTCCAGGCCATCAGGGAAAACCCCTCCCACCCACTATACACAGACTTGGCTGACAGGAGGAGCATGTTCAGTGCTAGGCTCACACTACCCAAATGCAGCACTGAACGGCACAGGAAGTCCTTCATTCCAACAGCCATCAGCCTATACAATGCATCACTGTGCCTCACTGCATCACTGAGCACAGAGTGGCAGTTACCATCTTCCTGGACTTAGTTTGAAACAGCACTGTGCAATATTACACCTACTGTAGACCTCAGTATATTTTTACTGTATTTATTTACTGTATATTTTATTCCATTTTTATTCTATTTTACTCTACTCTTATCCTAGGCAACTTGATTTGATTCGTTTTATTATTCTAATTCGTGACCTGTTCTGTCTAAATGTTTAAATGTTGAGCGATTTGCAGTGTCAAATTTCCCACGGGATAATAAAAGTATTTCTATTCTATTCTACTGGTACTTTTGGCAGTGTGGGCAGGTGCCAAGTCTTGCTGGAAAATGAAATCAACATCTCCATAAAGCTTGTCGGCAGAAGGAAGCATGGCGTGCTCTAAAAGCTCCTGGTAGGCGGCTGCGTTGACTCTGGACTTGAGAAAACACTGTGGGCCAACACCATCAGATGACACGGCCCCCCAAATCATCACTGACTGTGGACACTTCACACTGGACCTCAAGCAACGTGGACGACGTGCCTCTGTCTCCACTCTTCCTCCAGAGTCTGGGACCTTGATTTCCAAATGAAATGCAACATTTACTTTCATCTGAAAAGAGGACTTTGGACCACTGAGCAACAGTCCAGTTATTTTTCTCCTTAGCCCAGGTAAGACGCTTCTGACGTTGTCTCTGGTTCAGGAGTGGCTTGACAGGAGCAATGCGACAGTTGAAGCCCCATGTCCGGGACACGTGTGTGTGTGGTGGTGGCTCTTGATGCTCTGACTCCAGCCTCAGTCCACTCCTTGTGTAGCCCATGTCCGGGACACGTCTGTGTGTGGTGGTGGCTCTTGATGCTCTGACTCCAGCCTCAGTCCACTCCTTGTGAAGCCCATGTCCGGGACACGTCTGTGTGTGGTGGTGGCTCTTGATGCTCTGACTCCAGCCTCAGTCCACTCCTTGTGAAGCCCATGTCCGGGACACGTCTGTGTGTGGTGGTGGCTCTTGATGCTCTGACTCCAGCCTCAGTCCACTCCTTGTGAAGCCCATGTCCGGGACACACGTCTGTGTGTGGTGGTGGCTCTTGATGCTCTGACTCCAGCCTCAGTCCACTCCTTGTGTAGCCCATGTCCGGGACACGTCTGTGTGTGGTGGTGGCTCTTGATGCTCTGACTCCAGCCTCAGTCCACTCCTTGTGAAGCCCATGTCCGGGACACGTCTGTGTGTGGTGGTGGCTCTTGATGCTCTGACTCCAGCCTCAGTCCACTCCTTGTGAAGCCCATGTCCGGGACACGTCTGTGTGTGGTGGTGGCTCTTGATGCTCTGACTCCAGCCTCAGTCCACTCCTTGTGAAGCCCATGTCCGGGACACGTCTGTGTGTGGTGGTGGCTCTTGATGCTCTGACTCCAGCCTCAGTCCACTCCTTGTGAAGCCCATGTCCGGGACACGTCTGTGTGTGGTGGTGGCTCTTGATGCTCTGACTCCAGCCTCAGTCCACTCCTTGTGAAGCCCATGTCCGGGACACGTCTGTGTGTGGTGGTGGCTCTTGATGCTCTGACTCCAGCCTCAGTCCACTCCTTGTGAAGCCCATGTCCGGGACACGTCTGTGTGTGGTGGTGGCTCTTGATGCTCTGACTCCAGCCTCAGTCCACTCCTTGTGAAGCTTCCCCAAATTCTTGAATGGGCTTTGCTTGACAATCCTCTCAAGGCCGCGGTTGTCCCTGTTGCTTGTGCACCTTTTCCTACCACACTTTTTCCTTCCACTCATCCTTCTATGGAGCTGCTTGGATGGACAGCACTCTGTGAACAGCCAGCTTCTTTAGCGATGACTTTTTGTGGCTCACCGTCCTTGTGGAGGGAGGGTGTCAAACTGTCTTCTGGACAACTGTCAAGTCCGCAGCCTTCCCCGTGATTGTGTAGCCCACTAAACCAGACTGAAAGACAATTTAAAGGCTCAGGAAACCTTTGCAGGTGTTTTCAGTTAATTATCTGATTAGAGTGTGACACTGTGAGACTACAATATTGAATATTTTCACAATATTCTAATTCTGTGAGATACTGAATTTGGGGGTTTCATGAGCTGTAAGCCATGATCTTCAAAATTAAAACGAATAAAGGCTTGAAATATTTCACTTTGTGTAATGAATCTATAACCTATAAGAGTTTCGCTTTTTGAATTGAATTTACTGAAATAAATGAACTTTTCCACAATATTCTATTTATTGAGCTGCACCTGTATATATATTTTTGCATTCCAGTCGACTATCTGCAAATTTTGGCCAATTAAAGTCGACTATACAAATCCTTAGTCTGGACGGGCCTAAAGGACTTACACCTCTGCTGCGGCGGATCAACTTGGTGCAAAGGCCATCTCGTTGCACATTTTATCGCTTAAATCAAAACGGGAGAACATTTTGTAGACTTGTGTCAGATTCCTGTCCATTGCCACTCTGTGTACCTAATCAAGATGATTGGCCTCTTGCTATTTGCATGGAGGATAGAAAATGAATAAATTAATATTACATTTAGATAGGGCTGTACCGAATGCTTCGAAGCTTCGATCATAATGTTGACATTCAAATTCTAAATCAACATATGTGTCTATTGATTCTGTTTAAACCAATGGGGTTTTTCTTCACCGTTGCTCGGCACTCTGCGCTCCATCAAGACGTCACCATCACTTTCGTACCAACCGTGCCCTTATTGGGTTATTTATGTTGATGAAACTGACGAGTTATACTTATATTCATTAAAGAAAGTTGATTTAATAATTTGTTTTTAAAAGACTAATTTAATCACTTTATTCAAATTGAGGATTTAGTTTGAGGATATACATTTCTTTTATTTTTTATTACGTCATAAAATATGACGACAGGCATTCGAAACTTCGTTCGAATACTTCAATAGAAGCTTTGAATGTTAAAAAATGACATTCGGTACAGCCCTACATTTAGAACTTGCATCAATATGGCTACCAGATTTGAAGCGAGTGATCATAGCTCCCCCATCTTATTTCTGCCATCTTATCTTAGCTAATCCTCCTGATTGTGGAGTCTTTACCCAGGCTGACTTCATCCTGTCTCTTAACTTGAGTTTGACCGTATCTGGTGCTTCTTCTTGTCCCGTTTCTCATTTCAGGTACGAGAAGATGTCCTCAACTCTCTAAACAATAACTTTCTCCAAACACTGAATCAAGCCTGGAACGACCATCAGACTGCCATGGTGATGATCAGAGATATCCTCATGTACATGGTAAGAGGCTAGCAGTGATACTGTGATTAGGGCTGGGCGATATGGCCTAAATATGATATCACGATATTTTCTGACCTTTCGGCGATACACGATACACATCACGATGTTTTTCTTTTTTACCCCAAACAATTCATTATGAGGCTTACCAAGACAGTATTTGAGTTTGCAAGCTAACATTAAAGACAAAATAAAATACCCATGCATTTAGCATTTTTATATTATATATTAGATTTAGATTATTAGATTATATATTGCATATATTTAGCAATGAGATATTATATGATTTAGATATGAAATATGATGAATTGAAAATGGGGGACCCTGATGTAAACAAGACTAAAGTCTTTCTCTGGTCTGCATCCCCTTAACAATTGTATGTATTGAGCTGTACTGTACCCATTCTGCAATATGTTAATAAAGTTTTAAATCAATCAATCAATCAATAAATAAATAGCATTTTAGCATTTTTATGAAACTACTGTATATATGTATGTCTCTAAATGTTTTGATGAATTGAAAATGGAGGACCCTTATGTAAAAAAGCCGAAAGTCTTTTTCTGGTCTTCATCCTCCTGTACTGTATTGTACCCATTCTGCAACCTTTTAATAAAGTTTTCATTCGTTCATTCTGACGGAAACATAATAATTTTGATCGACAGTCGAGTCTGCCAATTACGTCACAGCGCTTGCACCCGCCCTGCTGTTCTTAGCACCAATCGGCAAGCGCTATTAGTTTTTGACTTCCTGAATGTCCTGTGTGCTGAACATCAACAAAGCTACTAACGTTAGCTCCCCGCGGCCGTCGAGTAGGAGACCAGTGCTCCACAGGATGACTAAATGAGGCATAATGATTTTACTACAACGAATGTTATAATAAAAGCCTTTCCATACATCTGTCTGATTGAAAACTTTATTAACAGACCGCGGAATGGGCATATCTCAGCACGGGCTGAGATATGAACGAGTAACGTGTGGACAGATTGACGCGACACAATCCTCTTGGGCAAAACATCACAATATCCACGATACGTTGAAAAGGTAATGAACTGTACCCGATATTTATATCATATCGCCCAGCCCTAACTGTGATACAGTGATACATGGTGATGATCAGAGATATCCTCATGTACATGGTAAGAGGCTAGCAGTGATTACAGTGATACATGGTGATGATCAGGGATATCCTCATGTACATGCTAAGAGGCTAGCAGTGATTACAGTGATACATGGTGATGATCAGGGATATCCTCATGTACATGGTAAGAGAGGCTAGCAGTGATACTGCCGGCGGTGGGATTAATGAACTGTTTATTGTCCAGGATGAGGCAGCAGACTCCCATTTAACCCTTTCACTACCACACTACAGAAGGTTAACCCTTTCACTACCACACTACAGAAGGTTAACCTTTCACTACCACACTACAGAAGGTTAACCTTTCACTACCACACTACTAGGGCTGACCTTCGATTTTTTTTTGAATTCGACGCTTCGGGGCCGAGATTCGATTTTAATTCGAAGCGTTGGAAAAAATAAAAATAAATTAAAAATAAATGTATTTTTTTTATTTTTTTTTTTTATGTTGTGAGAACTTGTACAGCACTTTGTTCAACTTTGTCAGTGCTGTAAAGTTTAAACCTTTTTAAATCTTAGACAAACTAAACACTTTGCTTTCATGAAATATTGTAAGCCGTCATTTGAGGCTTTATAAAAGCAGCACAATGAACACAAATCTGTCAGTGCCGAGTCCGACCTCATCTTAAATAACAAACAGCATTGCTTGTTGTAGTTAACAAAGAGAGGCAGAGCTGATTTAGTAAAAAAAAAAAAAAAAAATCATATATATATTTTTAATTATCGAATTTTTATTTCATATTCGAATCCCATGCCCATCGAACGAAGCTTCGAAGTATTTAAGACAGCCCTACACACTACAGAAGGTTAACCCTTTCACTACCACACTACAGAAGGTTAACCTTTCACTACCACACTACAGAAGGTTAACCTTTCACTACCACCCTACAGAAGGATAACCTTTTCACTACCACACTACAGAAGGTTAACCTTTCACTACCACACTACAGAATGTTAACCGTCTGTAGTGTGGTTGTGAAAGGGTTAACCTTCTGTAGTGTGGTTGTGAAAGGGTTAACCATTTGGTAGTGTGGCAGTGAAAGGGTTAATAAGATTGTGTATCTGGCGGGACCTCCATCTGAGCAGATTATTGTTGTTGGATAGGATTAATTCTATAACATCTATACTGTAGTTGGGGGAAATACACATGGTAATCAAAACACTTGTGTGTATATATATTCTCTCTAACCTGCTGAATTAAATGGTGAAATTAAACTATTCCAAATTTTTCTGGGGGCCACCTGGGAAATCTCCCTCAAGGATCCCTGGGGGTCCCCAGAACCCGCTTTAAGAACCACTGAACTAGTTGAAGCACAAGAGAATACCAGCAGCACCCAAGGGAAGGTGAACCTGGATGAGTATTTAATGCATCTACACAGTCATGCAAACAGATGCCTGGTGAGAGCAGTGCTGTGCTCTCATTACCTTATTTACTTGGAGCGTTGGACCATTGGATATGGAGTATTTATGGTGATGTACGATATATCGGCCGCCGATATAATATCGGCCGATATGGCAGTTTTTTTTACACATCAGTATCGGTCCGATATCAAGATAGGGCCGATATAATTTTATATATTTTTTTAATACATGTTTTGGCCTTAAATAGTTTCAAAAATATCTGTCATTTCTGAAAATAAGTTACAAAAGTTTAAAAAAAAAAAGCGTTTTGGAAAATAGCTCTTTATTTGATTATCATAAAAAAAATTAATAATTTCAGGTAATTAACATTACATATCTCTTGTTGTGGAATTAACAAAACATTATGCATACTTTTGACAATAAATAAAATCAGAATTTGTTCTTAATTGCTTGCCTGGGTAAATAAAGGTTATAGAAATGTATTTTTATTTTTTTATTTTTTTTTAATACCGATATTTTCCGATATCACATTTTAATGCCGATATCGGCCGATAATATCGGACATCCCTAGTTATCGGTATCGGTCACAATTTTCACATCGGTGCATCACTAAGTATTTTAGGGCTGTCCCCGACTAAGGATTTGGATGGTCGACTATGATTGGAAAAAATTTGCCGTTAGTCGACTATTGGTTGACAAAAAAATACTATAATATTTTTTTAAATTATTATTTTTTTAAAATGTTGTATCATTCCATTTGGGCTGTGGGGGGTGCTTAATGTCTGAATGAGTCGACTGAAGGCTCCTTGTCCTCTGCAAAAGCATGCAATTGGTCCACTCATGGATACATCTTGATATTTGTCTAGTCAGTGTGTTCATTAGATATTTCTGTGCCTCTGTGCCTGTTTTCGTAGGCATTTAGCCTCTGGTATGCGTGCCATTAGCCATTTTTTTTATATTCGACTAAGAGGTTGGCCAGTCGACTACGGCTCCTTTCGAACGATTAGTCAACTAATCGACTAATAGGGGTCAGCCCTAAAGTATTTACATTACTTTCTTTATGCTCTGCATTTCTTGTCCTCATGCCCTGGTACGAGTAGTCTTCTGTGGAGGAATTACCAGCTCTAGACCCCCTCACCTATACTGCCCTGTCAAGGCAGACCGCAGTAACTTCAAAAAAGTGAAACTGAGAAAAATGGCTTTAAAGTTTTTTGACTTGCCATCCAAAATGTGTTATAGGTAGATAGATGATAGTACCCAGATTTAACATGTATTAATGAAGTAATCTTTAGGCATACAAAAATATGACATAATTATTTTAATTAACCCCCAAAAAGCAGATACTGCACTCTGCTGCACAGTTCCCTTAAATAATTATACAGGTAATGTACAGGCAAAGTGCAGTAACTTCAAATACAATGTTGTTTTCCCTCCAGCTTTCATAACTTAACCTAGCCATTTTATTTGGATCATCATCATTCCAATATATTCAGGTGTTAAATTTCATTTTCAAAATGGCTAGGTTAAGTTATGAAAGCTGGAGGGAAAACAACATTGTATTTGAAGTTACTGCACTTTGCCTGTACATTACCTGTATAATTATTTAAGGGAACTGTGCAGCAGAGTGCAGTATCTGCTTTTTGGGGGTTAATTAAAATAATTATGTCATATTTTTGTATGCCTAAAGATTACTGCATTAATACATGTTAAATCTGGGTACTATCATCTATCTACCTATAACACATTTTGGATGGCAAGTCAAAACACTTTAAAGCCATTTTCACTGTTGGGAAGTTACTGCGGTCTGCCTGGTTTTTGAGTGTGATTTTGTAGTTACTGCAGTTTTTAAAACCCCATATCTCCAAAACTGAGCGACATTAACATCTGAAACTTGGTCACAAGATAAAACATTTATTGACAAGTTCAATTTCACTCATAACTCAATTCTGACTTTTTTTGAGTTACTGCGGTCTGCCTTGACAGGGCAGTATAGCCTACTGTAGTCTTGTGGAGGAATGACCAGCTCTAGACCCCCCTCACCTATAGCTACTGTAGTCTTGTGGAGGAATGACCAGCTCTAGACCCCCCTCACCTATAGCTACTGTAGTCTTGTGGAGGAATGACCAGCTCTAGACCCCCCTCACCTATAGCTACTGTAGTCTTGTGGAGGAATGACCAGCTCTAGACCCCCCTCACCTATAGCCTACTGTAGTCTTGTGGAGGAATGACCAGCTCTAGACCCCCCTCACCTATAGCTACTGTAGTCTTGTGGAGGAATGACCAGCTCTAGACCCCCCTCACCTATAGCCTACTGTAGTCTTGTGGAGGAATGACCAGCTCTAGACCCCCCTCACCTATAGCCTACTGTAGTCTTGTGGAGGAATGACCAGCTCTAGACCCCCCTCACCTATAGCCTACTGTAGTCTTGTGGAGGAATGACCAGCTCTAGACCCCCCTCACCTATAGCTACTGTAGTCTTGTGGAGGAATGACCAGCTCTAGACCCCCCTCACCTATAGCCTACTGTAGTCTTGTGGAGGAATGACCAGCTCTAGACCCCCCTCACCTATAGCTACTGTAGTCTTGTGGAGGAATGACCAGCTCTAGACCCCCTCACCTATAGCTACTGTAGTCTTGTGGAGGAATGACCAGCTCTAGACCCCCCTCACCTATAGCCTACTGTAGTCTTGTGGAGGAATGACCAGCTCTAGACCCCCCTCACCTATAGCCTACTGTAGTCTTGTGGAGGAATGACCAGCTCTAGACCCCCCTCACCTATAGCTACTGTAGTCTTGTGGAGGAATGACCAGCTCTAGACCCCCCTCACCTATAGCCTACTGTAGTCTTGTGGAGGAATGACCAGCTCTAGACCCCCTCACCTATAGCTACTGTAGTCTTGTGGAGGAATGACCAGCTCTAGACCCCCTCACCTATAGCTACTGTAGTCTTGTGGAGGAATGACCAGCTCTAGACCCCCTCACCTATAGCCTACTGTAGTCTTGTGGAGGAATGACCAGCTCTAGACCCCCCTCACCTATAGCTACTGTAGTCTTGTGGAGGAATGACCAGCTCTAGACCCCCTCACCTATAGCTACTGTAGTCTTGTGGAGGAATGACCAGCTCTAGACCCCCCTCACCTATAGCTACTGTAGTCTTGTGGAGGAATGACCAGCTCTAGACCCCCTCACCTATAGCCTACTGTAGTCTTGTGGAGGAATGACCAGTTCTAGACCCCCCTCACCTATAGCTACTGTAGTCTTGTGGAGGAATGACCAGCTCTAGACCCCCCTCACCTATAGCTACTGTAGTCTTGTGGAGGAATGACCAGCTCTAGACCCCCCTCACCTATAGCTACTGTAGTCTTGTGGAGGAATGACCAGCTCTAGAACCCCTCACCTATAGCTACTGTATGTCCCAGTCTCTGGACTTTGATTTTGTAAGACGTTGTTTGTTGTTGTGGGGACACAACAAAGAGCCTCTGTTACTTTTATTTATTCATTTTGTCGGGCAACTGGCAAGCCTGGTTGATTTACTGTGGCAGGCAACAAGGCCAAAAGTGTTTGTGAATGTGTGTGTGTGTGTTAGAAAGAGAACGGGGGGGGGGGGGGGGGGTTTGATGCTTTGATCGCCACCAAAGGAATACGTTATGGACTACCGTTAGACACACGGTTGGATCGCAATGGAAACATGCTTGGATCAACGCAAGATTGATACCATATAGCCCTTACCTTGACTAGGATGTACCTCAAAAAGAATATTCCAATTATCTGATCGCCATTCCAAGTATTGATGTCTATCGTGTCGCCAACATAATCCACCACGCAGCACGGATCGGGAGTGTTTGATTCTCCTCAATCCGAGCGTTATAACCGCTCGTCCTGCCCGGAGAAAAATAGACGACCCGGACCCATATAATCGACGCACAGCCCAAGACACAAGGTTTCAAAGGGTGCTCGATACCGCCGCCGGCGCCTGGTAGGATAGTCAAGTCAAGAGTTTTAATTGTCACGGCATACAAGTATACAATGAAATGCGGGTGGTCGACGATGTGCAATACAGTGTTACAACATATAATAGAATCCAATAAAAAACAACATTGTGCAATAAACAGGTAACAGGTAACCTGCGGACGGTACTGTACCTTCGGAGTCCCAGTATGCCTTTTCCAGGCAACATACAGCTCCCTGACATTAAATAGGGTATTAAAATCGACGACCCAGAAACGTGTTAACACATGATTGGCACTGAAAGGGTTAATTTGGCATATTCCCTGTTTTGAATAAGCTCAGTTGTACAGAATGTTTTCGCGCTCAAAGGAAAACAACGCTGCCTTTTTGTTTTGGGTACCTTTCCCCCCCACGCTTCTCTGACCCTCTCCTCCTCTTTTTCCCCTGACCCTCCTCCTCTCCTTCCCCTGACCCTCCTCCTCTCCTCCCCCTGACCCTCTCATCCTCCTCCTCTCCTCTCCTCTCCTCTCCTCTCCTCTGCTCTCCTCTCCCCTCCCCTCCTCCCCTCCTCCTCCTCTCCTCTCCTCTCCTCCTCTCCTCCTGCAGGACCGGGTCTATGTGCAGCAGAACAACGTGGAAAACGTCTACAACCTGGGCCTCATCATCTTCCGGGACCAGGTGGTGCGATACGGCTGCATCCGGGACCACCTCCGACAGACCCTGCTGGACATGATCGCCCGCGAGAGGAAGGGAGAGGTGGTGGACAGGTGAGCGCTTTGTTTCAGTCTCTAGCTGATAGGTGAGTGCTTTGTTTCAGTCTCTAGCTGATAGGTGAGCACTTTGTTTCAGTCTCTAGCTGATAGGTGAGCACTTTGTTTCAGTCTCTAGCTGATAGGTGAGCACTTTGTTTCAGTCTCTAGGTCAGACCTGGGCATTGTACGGCCCGCGGGATGATTCTGACCGGCCCGCGAAAGATTACATGATAATTGAAAAAAGAAAAATTATATATTTTGTTTTGTTTTTTGTTTTACTTTTTTCTTCATGTCAACGTTCACACGCACAATATACGATTACCTAGGATTTGACTTGATTCAACAACAAAGCAGTCAGGGCAAGCCGAAAAACGGTCGAAAGTGTGGTTATTTGAAGTTTGGATATTTTTTTCACAACTGAGGTAGGTAGATTACATTTTTAGAGACTAAAGGACAGAAAAAAGGTACCATTGGGTACCGGTATCGATTCACAGGTACCGGTATCGTATCGGTTCAAATGTGAACGGTACCCATCCCTACTGAACACACAACTGCAGGGCAAGGGCATTTTTGCTCATGAAATGCATAGCCATGTGAAAGCCTTCATGACAAAGTTGCAATTAATTTCAAGGCAACTAGGCAGCAACAATCTCAAACACATGAAAACCCTGAAAGAAGTCAAACCATCAGCTGATCACCGGCACAGGTACTCATCCATGTTGGGAGCACTGCATGATGAATTTTCAAAGCGTTTTCAAGATTTCAAAAAGGTTGAGGATGAAATGCAGCTGGTTTCCTCTCCCTTTACCTGCAGTGTTGATAGTTGTTCAGCTTGAACTCATTGACCTGCAGTCTGATTCACTACTGAAAGAGCACTTTAAGTCAGCATCACTGCTAGAGTTCTACTCCGCTCTCAAGGAGGAGAACTTTCCAAACATGAGGAGACATGCTCAGAAGATGTTGGTTCTCTTTGGATCCACCTATATGTGAACAGACATTCTCAGTCATGACATTTACCAAGTCCAGGTACAGATCCTCTCTCACTGATGAACATCTGGCAGCTGTGCTTCGCATCTCCACCTCAGACATGCAACCTGACTTTGATGGACTTGTTAAAGCTCAACAGAGACTGGATTTCTCACACGGAATGAAAAAAAAATAACTGAAGAACACAAATGTGGAAATATAACAAGTGAAATGGGACACTTGATATTTTCTTTCTTTTTTTTGCACAGTTCTGAAAACATTAAATGTTTAATATAGGCATGTAAAGTAAAAAAGGCTACAAAACTGGGACACTTTTCTTTACACAGTTCAGTGACATGTCTTGTTTATTTTGGCTATAAGAGGATGTGATGTCTTTAGAAAGCTAAGAAAATCCTTGTTTCAATAGTATATGAAACTCAAAATGCCCTTTATTAATGTTTCACATTTTGTTTATCATTTTGGAAATAAATTCTATTTGAATAAATGATATTTTTGAAAGCTAACCTCACCTTTTAATTGCCAAATAATAACATACACTCTTACCAGGGGTCAAAACAATACCATTTACTGCTTTTTATATAGAAATAAAATGTATATTATGCATAATTGAGTTTGGAATTTTGGCCCGGCCCTCCAACATATTTTCAGTTGCTCATTCGGCCCCCTGGGAAAAATAATTGCCCACCCCTGCTCTAGCTGATAGGTGAGCACTTTGTTTCAGTTTCTAGCTGATAGGTGAGCACTTTGTTTCAGTCTCTAGCTGATAGGTGAGCACTTTGTTTCAGTCTCTAGCTGATAGGTGAGCACTTTGTTTCAGTCTCTAGGTGATAGGTGAGCACTTTGTTTCAGTCTCTAGGTGATAGGTGAGCACTTTGTTTCAGTCTCTAGCTGATAGGTGAGCACTTTGTTTCAGTCTCTAGCTGATAGGTGAGCACTTTGTTTCACTCACTAGCTGATAGGTGAGCACTTTGTTTCACTCACTAGCTGATAGGTGAGCACTTTGTTTCAGTCTCTAGGTGATAGGTGAGCACTTTGTTTCAGTCTCTAGCTGATAGGTGAGCACTTTGTTTCAGTCTCTAGCTGATAGGTGAGCACTTTGTTTCAGTCTCTAGGTGATAGGTGAGCACTTTGTTTCAGTCTCTAGGTGAGCACTTTGTTTCAGTCTCTAGCTGATAGGTGAGCACTTTGTTTCACTCACTAGGTGATAGGTGGGCACTTTGTTTCACTCACTAGGTGTGGTTCTGTTAACACATTCCCCCCAAAAAACGCTTTAAAGCGATATTGCCCGCCATGCTTTGACCGCCAGTCTCTTTGACGCACGGTAAGAGGACACAGTAACGTTATTTTCAGCCCAAAATTACATTTCTTTATTTACAAACCATCTGATCAATAAATCAACCCAACCTACATAAAGCATTTACTGATGATCGGAGAATTATAAACGACCCCCCCCCTTTCCTCCACGCATGATGAAGCATAACTATACGGATCATATACATTTGAATTTTTTAATATAGCGTGTCTAGGGAAGAAACGGCAATCGATAATCTATATATGCGTTTAGGCCTATAACTCACGTTCTAGGAATTACTGCAGAAAACGATAAAAACATACTTATATTCTAGACGGTATTTTTGTATGAATGAAAAAGTATAACGTTCCCACATCCTGAACGATAGATAATCGATGTTGAATGGGCCATAGTAATGTCAATATAGCAATACAATTTAAAAAGTTATAGCCCTGCAAAGAAGGTGAGCCACTCCATAGACTTATAGCGCTGGCTTAGAGGGTACCATGATGGGTACAATGCCCGGCGGGCAAAGTGTTAAGAACTGTTTCACTCACTTTGTGAACTGTTTTGAAAGGTCTACAATCATGTACTTTTTTTTCTCTCATCCCAAATGCTTTATCTCCAGGGGAGCGATCAGGAACGCCTGCCAGATGCTCATGATCCTGGGCCTGGAGGGCAGGTCGGTCTACGAGGAGGACTTCGAGGGCCCCTTCCTCGAGATGTCGGCCGAATTCTTCCAGGTGGGGTTGCTGGCTATGATCTTTCTGAGTGAATCTAGCTTAATCTTGTTGCTTAAACACAAAACGTGGTGCTTAAAGGGGAACTATCTTATAAATGGCCTTTTTGAGTGTTTAGCATTGTTTCATAGCTATGTGAACTTATATTAATATGATCTATGTCTCAAAATTCTCATATTGGCGCATTCTTCCAATTCTCCTCTCACAATATTCACCCTCACTGAACTGAGTCGTTTGAAAATGTGCCCTATATGTGATGTCATATAGTCACTGCTGCATGTTAATGTTCAGGCGAACACGACGGTGCTCAGTGGTTTAGGAGCCCAGGCTCAAAACAGCTCGAAATCTTGAGGTAGAAAAATGCTGTTTTTGAGGACTTGATTAGAAATACAAAACAATGAATAAAAAAAATATATATATTACAGAGGTGTTCCATAGACTCACAGGAATTGTGTAAAAGTGCCCAAATAGTGAAAGAAATAGTAAAATAGTTCCCCTTTAAAGGGCCACTTGAATCCTTGTGTCGTGTTAATTACAGTTCAATAAAATTATGTAGATAAAAAAAAAAAAAAAAAACCCATATTGAAAAATTATCTCACATTTTTTATTATTATTTTTGTATACATCTACGTCATTTCATTGAGCTGTAATTAACACGACACAAGGAGTCAGTGTCCTCTGATGACATCACAGGAGGAGATATTCAAACTCATTAACTCTCAATAAATGTTTAACTAAATAACGTATGGGGGGCCAGTTACTGCACTCGCAGTAACGCAGACGTCCCGGGTTCGACTCCGGCCCAGAGACCTATGCTGCACGTCTTCCCCCACATCTTCTCCCAACTTTCCTCCCTGCCGGGTCTATCCCAAACAAATAATAAAGCTGTAAAAATGCCAAAAGAAGAAATAAAAAAAATTAACGTGTGCAAATAGCAGGGATTAAAGCGCTCCGTCTTGAGACGGATTTCCGTCCATTTGATTCGGAGTCGGGACGGATTTTCCGTCAATTGGCTACCTGGTATAATATGATTTGTAGACTGGGAACAACATAAGCACCTGCCAAGCGCCAATGGAGGGCAGGTTTTAGGTTTGGCGAGTGACAATTAATGGGCTTAGAGCCTTGGGGATATGCGTGAGATAAATCGGATAAATGAATAAATAATTCCTGTTGAAGTGCCCCTTAAACGAAACTTTAAAATCCACCCCCTTTTGCACCACCCAGATGGAGAGCCAAAAGTTCCTAGCGGAGAACAGCGCCAGCGTCTACATCAAGAAGGTGGAGGCCCGGATCAACGAGGAGATCGAGCGGGTGATGCACTGCCTGGACAAGTCCACGGAGGAGCCCATCGTGAAGGTGGTGGAGAGGGAGCTCATCTCCAAACACATGAAGACCATCGTGGAGATGGAGAACTCCGGTCTGGTCCACATGCTCAAGAACGGAAAGACCGAAGGTGAGAGGAGGATTTGATTTTGATTACGGATCCCCATTAGCTGGTGCCATAGCAACCAGCTAGTCTTCCTGGGGTCCACACAAAAAAAACATACAAAAACAATTATTATTGCAAAACAAAATTATTAAAATTCAGTACTCGACACACAATGCATAATGAAACTAACAATTAAGATGGCTAAAATTACATGCAAGCAAAGAAACGGAAAACAAAAAACAAAACAAAATACTTAAAGTTTCTTTTAAACACATCCAGCGCCAAAAACGCTGTACAGCGTTATTGCCCGCCATGCGTTGAACGCCAACACCGCTGTACAGCGTTTTTGAGATCAATATTTCATTTTTTCGCCATGGCATTCATAATTCATCCAGCCAACCTCCGGTGCTCCAGCGGGACCCTGAATGAGACTGCAACGCCTCAATACCGCCACCTTGTGGATGGTCGGGCGAGGAAATTCCTCCTGCAGTCACATCTTGTTACGTGGACCCAGACAAACACTATAGTGTATATGGATCGCTGCCATAACGCAATAATCGATATGATTTCGGCATTTATTGCGCCATACAAACCGGAAATGGATGTAGGAGATCGGCGTCAAATAATCAGGATCTTTCTCATCCAGTCTCATCGGTGCACGGTAAGAGGACAGTAACGTTATTTTCAGCCCGATTGTTTATTCATTTCACTGCAAACCATCTGATCAACGTATCAAGCCATAGTAAATAAAGCTGTTACTTACGATCAAGGAATTATAAACGCCCCCCACCCTTTCCTTCACGCATGATGAAGCATAATGTATACCGATCATATACATTTACATTTTTTAATATAGCGTGTATGGGAAAGAAACGCCTATCGATAATCTATACATGCTTCAGGGCCTATAACTACTGTTTTTGGAATTACAGCAGAAAAGATTAAAACATACTTATATTCTCGACGCTAGTAACACAACAATGTATGAATGAAAAAAAAAAAAACGTTCCCACATCCTGAACGATAGATAATCGATGGTGAATGGGCCATAGTAATGTCAATATAGCAATACAATTTAAAAAGTTATTGCCCTGCAAAGAAGGTAAACATCTCCATAGGCTTTCAACGGTGGCAGACTGGGTACTTTGATGGGTACAATGGCTGGCAATCAATGTGTTAAAAGTGAATCTTCTGTAAATGCAGCAGAGGTTTTGAGGCGGGTTATTCCAAAGAGTTAATGCTCTAAAAATAAAAGATCTCCTTAAAGCGTTGGTTTTTGGACCTGGCAATTCAAGCTGCCCACTACTAGGAGACTCTGCCGATGCCTCAATGGACCTATCGCTGCCCTCCTTTTCTTGATCCTCCGATCGCAACCATTGCTTTCCTCGGACAAAGCAGCAGTTGTGATTGGATAAGGGCTCCGTTATCCATTCCCCTTCATTGAAATAATAACCTGGAAAGGTAGCATGTGATGACAAACATGTCTTGTTAGTAGGGATGCACTGATTTGATATTGATATCGGATATCGGCCCTGATATGACTAAAATAGCTAGATGGGGTATCGGAGACTAATAAAAAAAAATCTTAATTTAAAAAAATAATACCGGTAATTATTTTATTTAATTTGAAAATAAATAACAATTCAGTACATTTATGTGTTAATTTGTTACATTTGGTTTCAGTAAGTAAGGAAAGTAATGTTTTAAGGCAAGCCTGATGTTGCCTTGCACAAAAGAATGATCCCAGTCTCTTCCACACAGTGAGGCATACAGTTTATTAATGGGTATCGGATCGGTACTCGGTATCGGCCGATACCCAAAGCCCAGGTATCGGGACTGAAAAAGTCGGATCGGTGCATCCCTACTTGTTAGTAAGCTTGCCAGCCGGTCAGATGAGGTGTACTGCTAAAGCAGGGATCGGTTTCATTCATCGTCACTGTTCAATCCGTTTGTCAATACTTATCTGTTAACATTTCAATGAAAATACAATATTTTCTGTATGAATTTGTCAACTTTAGCACATTTTGTATGAATTATGTAATTCAAGATGCTTCACCGATTTGAAGGAAGAGGGTAAATGAAACCGACTATAATAGAAAGGATATAAATGGCTGTACATTCCCTGATAAAGACCCACACCACAGTGCAACTATTATAAGACAAAATTATAGTGCAGCTATTATAAGGAAATAAACCAGCTCTACAGTTGAGTAGATTCTCACCTTAAAGGAAACATTTGGGGAAATTAGCTTACCGTCTTCTCCAGAGAGAGACAAGAAGATAAATACCAGTTTCCTCTCTGTGCGTTGACTGAACGTGCTTCTCATCTTGACTAGACTAAGGGTGCTTTCACACCAGAGCTGTTTGGTCCGGACTATCGGACCAGAGTTTGTTTCCTCGGATAGTCCGCTTTTTTTTGGGGTGGTGTGAATGCTCAGTCGAACTCTGGTGCGGACCAAACACGCAAACTCTGGTCCGCCTGAAAACGTAGGTCTCGGTTCGCTTCATCGGACCAAACGCAAGACCAAATATAGGAAGTGACCTGATAAACTGCATCTTGGATAGAAGGAAACAAAACAAACACTGTGGCGTGCATTCACTGCAAAATAAGCACGCGGCAAACATGTCTCCTGGACAGATGTGGGCGAATGACGAGGTGAAAGCCCTGATAGAAATATGGGCAGAAGACCAAATTAAACGGCTACTTGTGGGCACTCATAAAAACAACGCAGTGTACAAGTTGTTTAGCGAGAGGATGGTGGTAATGGGCTTCAATAGAACAATGGATCAATGCCACGTCAAAATAAAAAAAACTGCGTCAGCAATATATTAATAAATAAGCAGAGAATTTAATTAGATGTCCATAACATTTGTGTTTTTAATTAGCATAGCCTAAATAAATATGAATTCAAGAAGTTAAATACTGAATTAACGACACATATTTATTAACAGGCTGAAAGTTAAAACGAATAACAGGCTGAAAAAACAATTAGACTATTTAATATAGGCTAATAAATGGTACCTTTTCCTCCCCCAAGAATGTTAGCTGTGGGGTGCCTCAAGGGAGTGTGCTAGGGCCACTATTTATTTTTTTATTTTAAATTTTTTTTATATTAATGACATGAAATCTGCCTGTATGTCTGACCTGTTTTTATACGCCGATGATTCCGCCATTCTTGTGTCTCACAAAGACCTAGGAGAGGTAGAGAAGACCTTAAGTAAGGAGCTTCAGAGTGTGGGAACATGGCTGGCCGACAATAAGCTGTCTCTCCACTTTGGTAAAACTGAGGCCATGCTTTTTTGGATCCAAAATAAAGCTGCGAAGGTCCCCAGGGCTGAAGATCCAGGCAGGAGAGTCGGTCATTGCTGGTAATGATTCAGTAATATATTTAGGATGCACCTTGGACGAATGTCTCACAGGGGAGGCTATGGCCTTGAAAACCCTGGCTAGGATAAGCCAAAGGACCAAATTCCTAGCACGTAAGTCGGATATGTTGGATAGAAAAACACTTAGGATGTTGTCAGGTGCCCTGATACAGAGTAATTTTGACTACGCTGCCTCCTTCTGATACAGTAGTGCACCCCAGAAAATTAAAAATACATTTCAGACTGCCCAAAACAAATTGATTAGAGTAGTGTTAAAGCTTCCTACCCGCACTCTGGATGTAGCCATATTTAATCAACTTAATTGGCTCCCAGTGGAAAAACGGGTTATTCAAATCAAGTTGGGCCTTACCCATAAAATAATGTATATTAGGGTCCCCTCATATCTCTCAAATTATTTTATGTGCTTTAGGGACACCCACTCCTATGCAACAAGGGGCAGTTTAACTGATATCAAACTGTGCATTTTCAGTAGCTCAATGGGGAAAAATACCTTTCGGTACTCTGCAGCCTATGAGTGGAACAAACTGCCTGTGTCCATAAAAATGATTGTCTCAGAAGGAATTTTTAAAAAAGATATGAAGAAATGGCTTAGGATGATGATATATGGGGGTGTGCTGTAGACTTTGTTTTGTTTGTGTTATTGCATTTATTTTGTATTGTATTTAATATTTATATGTCTTTGTGCATGGTGGAAACTACGGTAGTCATCTTGTCCATTGTGAGGACCACAATGGAAATAAACCGTAAGGTTTTATTGTGTTTTAATCCTTGACGATTTTAGATTATATGTGATGGCTGTACATGTGTGT
>NC_140181.1:6717431-6802431 GCF_963971535.1 Notolepis coatsorum | reverse complement strand
GAGAGAGCTGTTACACCACTTGCAGATCAGAGGGAGCTGTTACACCACTTGCAGATCAGAGAGAGCTGTTACACCACTTGCAGATCAGAGAACTGTTACACCACTTGCAGATCAGAGAGAGCTGTTACACCACTTGCAGATCAGAGAGAGCTGTTACACCACTTGCAGATCAGAGAGAACTGTTACACCACTTGCAGATCAGAGAGAGCTGTTACACCACTTGCAGATCAGAGAGAACTGTTACACCACTTGCAGATCAGAGAGAGCTGTTACACCACTTGCAGATCAGAGAGAGCTGTTACACCACTTGCAGATCAGAGAGAGCTGTTACACCACTTGCAGATCAGAGAGAACTGTTACACCACTTGCAGATCAGAGAGAACTGTTACACCATTTGCAGATCAGAACTGTTACACCACTTGCAGATCAGAGAGAACTGTTGCACCACTTGCAGATCAGAACTGTTACACCACTTGCAGATCAGAGAGAACTGTTGCACCACTTGCAGATCAGAGAGAACTGTTACACCACTTGCAGATCAGAGAGAACTGTTACACCACTTGCAGATCAGAACTGTTACACCACTTGCAGATCAGAGAGAACTGTTGCACCACTTGCAGATCAGAGAGAACTGTTACACCACTTGCAGATCAGAGAGAACTGTTACACCACTTGCAGATCAGAGAGAACTGTTACACCACTTGCAGATCAGAGAGCTGTTACACCACTTGCAGATCAGAGAGAGCTGTTACACCACTTGCAGATCAGAGAGAGCTGTTACACCACTTGCAGATCAGAGAGCTGTTACACCACTTGCAGATCAGAGAGCTGTTACACCACTTGCAGATCAGAGAGCTGTTACACCACTTGCAGATCAGAGAGCTGTTACACCACTTGCAGATCAGAGAGAACTGTTACACCACTTGCAGATCAGAGAGCTGTTACACCACTTGCAGATCAGAGAGCTGTTACACCACTTGCAGATCAGAGAGCTGTTACACCACTTGCAGATCAGAGAGCTGTTACACCACTTGCAGATCAGAGAGCTGTTACACCACTTGCAGATCAGAGAGCTGTTACACCACTTGCAGATCAGAGAACTGTTACACCACTTGCAGATCAGAGAGAACTGTTACACCACTTACAGATCAGAGAACTGTTACACCACTTGCAGATCAGAGAGAACTGTTACACCACTTGCAGATCAGAGAGAACTGTTACACCACTTGCAGATCAGAGAGCTGTTACACCACTTGCAGATCAGAGAGAGAGAGCTGTTACACCACTTGCAGACCAGAGAGAGCTGTTACACCACTTGCAGATCAGAGAGAACTGTTACACCACTTGCAGATCAGAGAACTGTTACACCACTTGCAGATCAGAGAGCTGTTACACCACTTGCAGATCAGAGAGCTGTTACACCACTTGCAGATCAGAGAGCTGTTACACCACTTGCAGACCAGAGAGAGCTGTTACACCACTTGCAGATCAGAGAACTGTTACACCACTTGCAGATCAGAGAGCTGAAGGTGAAAGTGGAGTCATGGTTGTATATTAGTGATGCACGATATATATAATATCGGCCGATTTTTTTTTCTTTTTTTATAATTATTAATACATTTTTTAACATGTTTTGGTCTTAAATTGTTTAAAAATATCTAATTTCTGAAAATAAATTACAAAAGTAAAAAAGAAAATGCGTTTTGGAAAATAGCTCTTTATTTGATTATCATAAAAAAGTGTTTTCTATACAGAGATATCGACATCGGTAAATATCGGTATCGGCCAGAACAGCAATATTAATATTTGCTATCGGTATCGGCCACAACTTTCACATCGGTGCATCACTATTGTATATCAAACAATGCACACAGTGACATCAACTCCTCCTCCCACTCCCTTCCTCCTCCCCCCCCCCCCCCCCCCCCCCCCCGCAGGGCCTGCTGGATCTGAAGACGCGCTTCGACCGTTTCCTCCTGGAGTCCTTCAACAACGACAGGCTCTTCAAGCAGACCATCGCCGGGGACTTTGAGTACTTCCTGAACCTCAACTCCCGCTCGCCAGAGTACCTCTCTCTCTTCATCGACGACAAGCTGAAGAAGGGGGTGAAAGGGGTACGCAGCCCCATCACATCACTGGTTTATTTCACTATTTAACCCACCGACACTAGATGTTAGTCCAATTAGAAAGCGCTTGTTTTAACGGAAGCCATTTTGCTCGTGTTACGCGCAGGTTGGGAAAATGGCCGCTGTGTGAATAGATAGATATATAGATAGTAGTGTTTTCACGATACTGGAATTTCGACTTCGATTCGATACCTTGAAAAGTATCGATATTCGATACCATTTTCGATACAAAAAAAATAATATATATATATATATATAGGCCTATGTATATATATATATTTTTTTTTATTAACTAATTTTGCTTTGTTGCTGGTTGCTCAGCTTCTCTCTGGTACTATAAGAGAAGATAAATATAACACTTTTAAAACCCTTTGTTTATCTTTAGATCAGACATTTAAAAATAACTAAATTATCTAATCTAAGGCCCTGTTTAGACGGAAACGCTAGCAGGTGAATCCGCAAAAAAAAAAAATCGGATGTGCCTTTTCGTTTATACGGAAACAGCGTTTTTACAGGGTGAAACCGCAAAAAAGTGAGACTACCTTCCAGGGTGGAATCCCTAGAAACGATAGACCTTTGCGCTCTCATCTAAACTGTCAAACCGCATAAAACGATGACGAAAGGGTTGTCAAGGCTCTCGTCGTAGGACTTCCGGTTTAGCTGTAGAATGGAGTAGGTCGCATGTGACACAGCTGCTCACCCGTTATTTTTTTTTTCGTTTTAAAATCATAATTATATACCATTAATGCGTTTAAAACTTGACGCATATATCAACTGAGACTATCAACTAACTATATTGACCAAAAGAATCGAGATGCCATCAAGGAAAAACCTAGGGAAAGACCAAAAACTAGTCGAAGAGATCCCGCTACGTGACCCAGGATACGTACAGCGGACAGCAGAAAGTATTGACTCGACAGAGGCCGCTTCAAGTTCAACCCCATCAAAGACCTCCGCAGATACCGAACATATCATCCGGAAAATGGAAGAAATGGGGAAGACAATGGAGAAGAGAATGGAGGGAATGGAGGAAATGATCACAGAATCACAGAAGATAATAACTCAAAAAGTAGATGCTATTAAAGAATCTATTGAAGGCAAAATTGATGCGCTGAGAGCGGACGCCGAAGCACAGAATAAACGCACCGAGGCTCTGGAGAAAGTAGTGGAAGCCCACGAAATCAAATTCACTCACATCTACAAGGAAGTAGAGGCTAACACAGTTAACCTAACTGCCGAGATGAAGGGGAACTACAATGAAATCAAGACGGAGCTCAGCGAAATAACGGAGGAGCTCACGCGAATCAATAAAGAACAGAAAGCCAAAATATTCGAGATGGAATATCAAAAACGCAGGCTGAATATTCGCATTGTCGGTCTGGACGAATCAGTGAGATGTGAAAACCCTGAAGAGTTTGCCACAGAATTACAGAAAATCTTGGGAACAGGAATCCTTCCTAAAATACCGGAGGTGGATGAGAGCTTCAGATTGGGACCCCGCTCCAGTGACAGCAACGCTAAGCCCAGAGTGATATTAGTTGTACTGCGCCAAGTCAGAATAAAAGAAATGATTATGCGTGGAATTCGCAGGATGAAAGGCAATCTGAAACACATGGAGGTACCAATACACTGCTTTGAAGATTATTGTCGTGAGGTAGTGGAACTGCGTGCCAAGTTCAAGACGGTGATGTCTCAACTATACCTGGGGAAATACAGACCCCTACTAATATACCCTGCAATACTTCGCGCCGTCGACAAACAAGGAGCAAAAGTTCTCCTCAAATCGCCTGAAGAGGCAGCCAAATTCCTGTCTGAACAGGAGCAGATTAATGTATAAATGGCCTTTTAAATCTCAGTTATGCAAGGTCACCATATAGTACAACCTTTAATAATCAAGGATTTGGGACAGAGAGACCTACGTGCTCAGAGTTTTTGAATACTTTCCCCGACGTGTATATTATTGCGGACATATTGGATTTAAGATTGGAACACTCCAGAACATACTGGAACATTCAGACAATGTAAAAATGACATATTGGAATAATCTAGAACATCGAAGCATTCTTTGATATATGGAACATTCTGGAATATCAGCAATACGTGGTCATTCATTCTACCAGAAGCCCCTCGGGGGAATAATCAACAGCTATCTAGATGCAAAACCACAGAGCCATCATAGCCGGCCGGCTGAAAGATCACTCTACACAACGATCATCGCCCACCCCGGTCGGGGGAAATGCTGCATATACGTATTTAAAAATTGTTTTTTTATTAATGGGAAATAATTTCACTACTTCTCCAATTAATACTTTAGATGTTTAAGCATAGCAATGCTCTTTTAAGATCTAAGTTAATGTTCTCTTCCTTTTACTTGTTTTTTTTTTTTTCGTTCTTTTTCATCCGCTCTCTCTGATTTATTGAGGCTCTCTCTTCAGTTCAATACCTTCATATTATTCATGGGTTACTATAAATTACTATAAATTACAAGTTCATATAAAATGTAAGTGATTAAGGCATGACAATTGAAGCTTATTTTTGGTCTTTATTTTTAGTTTATCTCATTTAAATTTTTATTTATTTATTTTTTACGGGTAAGTGGCCAAGCCACAGTCGACATTCTACTTATGGTAGAATTTAGAGTGTTAGATCCTATGGTATACATAGGAATGTTAAGGATAATTGGATCATTCTGGGATATCCGGTGGTGCAAGGGAGAGAGTCATACGCAAAGGTTGTGTTCATGGAACACAATCCTGTACGACTCTCGGTGGGAGGGAAGGGTAGGGGATTTTTATTTGTATATATGTATGTTTTTAAGCTCGGCTCTCAACGGGACCTCACTAGTGGGAAGTATATCTAGTATTGCCTCGCACTCTAGAAGCATTACCAAAAATTACAATGCAACATGTATAGACTATGGCTAGTTTGAATATAATGATATGGAACACCGGGGGAATAAATAACCAACTTAAACGCAAAAGCGTGCTCACACTGATGAAAAAAGAACATGTGGACATTGCTCTGCTAAGCGAAACACACATTCTAGGGAAAGACATAGGTAAATTAGCGGACAACATATACCATAATATCAGTCACTCCTCTATTGGTACGAGAACTCGGGGTGTAGCAATAGTCGTTAAACGTAAGTTGAATATTGTACTAAAGGGAGTATGGTCTGATGTAGAAGGTCGGATAACTATAGCTAAGATTGAACATAAGAACAGGAAAATAGCGTTGATAGCGGTATACGCCCCAAATTTGTACGAAGAAGATTTCTTCACTACACTAACCAATGCAATGTTAGACATTCCCGATTACTCATTTATAATAGGAGCGGATTTTAATGCCATCTGGAACCCAAGGATAGACAAATCTTACCTCGCCTTTTCCAGCGAACAAAAGAATTCATCGAAGGCATTAAAGGATTGGTCAAAGATTACAGGTGTAAAGGACTTATGGCGGTTACTTAACCCCACGACCCGAAAGTACTCTTGTCGATCTGCGAGACATAAGACACTATCCAGAATAGATTATGTCTTTGCATCACAGAAACTATTTGATAATTATGAAGTGGAAATGATACCCAACGCACTATCAGATCACTGTTATTTACTCCTTAAAGGTACATTTGGTATACTATCCTCCCGAGCCCCAAGATGGCGATTTAACTCGTTGCTGCTTAACAACAAGGAATTCATTACACAACTCAAAGAAGCTCTTATAGTATTCCAACGGGTGAATACAAACTCGGTGCAAGACCCCAGAATAATATGGATGTCGGTAAAGGGAATGATCAAAGACTTCACGGATAGCTTTTCCTCCAAAATGCGCAAGAATCAAAACACAAAACTGGATGAGCTGGAAACGCTTTACTCAACGTTATTTAATTCTCTGAAATACAACAACTCAACTCGACTAGAAAATCAAGTTAACGTACTAAAAATAGAGATCAATGACATATACAGACAACAATCGGAAATACAAATACGCAGCACAAGACAACAGCAGTACTCTCATGGTTCCAAACCCAGCCACCTATTAGCCATGCGATTAAGAATTAATGCAACATTTGCAGATATAACTACCATTAGAGCACAACAAGTACTTGTAACAGATCCGGTAAAAATAAACGATACATTCAAAGTATTCTACTCCGATTTATATAAATCAGAAATGACCTTCGATCAAAACAAAATGGACACATTTCTTAATCAAATTATTCTCCCTAAACTTTCAGAGGATGACGCTAAACAGTTAGAAATACCGATCACACTAGAGGAACTCAAGATGGCCATAACCGCAATGAAAAGTGGTAAGGCTCCAGGAAGAGACGGTTTCCCATCAGAAATGTACCTTTCTTGTTGGGACATAATTGGCCCCTTATTACTAAATATGATCTTATACTCAGTCAAAGAGGGGAACTTCCATAAAACCGACAATATTGCACTCATAACAGTCCTCCTTAAAAAAGACAAAGACCCCAACGAGTGCGGTAGTTATAGACCTGTAAGCCTCCTCGGAACAGATATCAAACTGTACTCTAAGGTATTAGCCATCAGATTACAAAAGCATATGACGTCTTTAGTTCACCCGGACCAAACTGGCTTCATAGGAGGCCGCCTGATCACTGAGAACATAAGACGTATACTGCACGTACTTGATGCCGACAAAGAGGATACCATACCTAAGGCGATACTGTCCCTGGATGCTATGAAGGCCTTTGACAGGCTGGAATGGTCGTATCTGTGGGCAGTGCTAGAAAGGATGGGGTTAGGAAAAGGATTCATCGATATGATTAAAGTATTATACAAAGACCCATCGGCCATGATTATAACAGGCACAATCATCTCCGATATCTTTCCGGTATCGCGCTCAGCCAGACAAGGTTGCCCTCTTAGTCCCGGTCTGTTCAATCTATCATTAGAGCCGTTAGCACAATATATAAGACAATCACAATCCTATCGTAATCAAGGGCACACAACAAAAAATTTGTTTATATGCGGACGATGTAATATTGTTCATGAAAAACCCCAACACCACATTGCCTCATCTGCTCAAGTTGATTGAGGACTTTGGTGATTTATCGGGATTTAAGATAAATTGGCCGAAGTCGGCTTTCCTTCCACTTAACACCCCTGCAAAAAAAGATACAACCCTCCCAGGACAGATACCGATGGTAAAACATTTCAGATGCTTGGGAGTGGAAATATTCCCTACCATAAGACAAACGGTGAAGCACAACTACACAAAAATCCAAAACAAAATCAAAGACGACCTTGATAGATGGGCAAAACTTAAGAACACAGTACAAGCACGGATATCAATAGTTAAGATGGATGTACTACCTAAAATCAACTTCTTCTGTTCAATGCTACCGTTACCCCCTCCAGAGGGTTACTGGAAAAGATTACACTCCTCCACATACAAATTTATTTGGAATAACAAACCACCACGTATAAAAAGATCCACCGCACAGAGAAATAAAGCAGATGGTGGCATGGCATTTCCAGATTTTTTCCTATATTTTAAGGCGTACTCATTAAGTCCATTGACAACATGGTTTGACTCCCAAGCATTAGCATCTTGGAGGAAAATAGAAGAAAACATAGTAGCCCCACATAGACTGAAGGACATAGCACACACTAAACTACCAATCAAGCACTGTGAACGAAAATTTGGCCCCATAATTACTCATGCGATCCGGATATGGCGTGAATCACAAAAAAAAAATCCTAACCCACAAGAATGGCACAACCATACTCCCTTATTCAATAACAATGCTCTCTTAATTGGAAAACGACCTATAAGATTCCCTATATGGGAAAAGCAAGGCATACACTCATTAGGGGATATTTTTAACAAACAGGGTTTTTGTAGTGATAAAGAAATACGCAAAAAATTTAATCTCACCAAGTCCACATGGCTTTTTCACAAACAGTTAGAGCTATGTTTGAAGTCTCACGGTGTTCCATTAGACAGACCAATTGAACACCACAGATACCACAAATTCTTCTACTCAAGAGAGACATCGAGAGGTTTTGTTTCAGAATTTTATCATCAATTACTAACGTCCTCGTATGAAACCCTCCAACTTGACTCTGTCTGGAGGAGGGATATACCAGACCTGGAAAATGACTTTGATTGGCAAGGAGCCTGGGCAAATGTCCGACTTACATCAAGGAACCCGGATCATCAACAAATCAATCTTAACTATATTCACAGGACATACTTGACTCCTATAAGACTGTGCCGAATGGGGCTCAAACAAGATTCCAAATGCACCCAATGTACAAATGGGGACGAAGGGACATTTATGCACATGTATTGGGACTGCTCACCAGTTAAGGCATTCTGGAAAGATGTGACCCAACAAATATCAAAACTCGTATCTTGGAATATACCTGTACACCCCTCGGTATTGCTGTTGAATGATGTTTTTGAGTTTGCAGTGAATCCACAGCTAAAGAGATTGGTTTTATCGGGTATCACAGTAGCCAAAAAGCTGATCGCATCACGCTGGTTTCAACCGGAAAAAATGTGCCGTAAAGTTTGGTTTCTTACATATCTCGATGTAATTTACCATGAAATATCTACAGCAAGAATTCTGGGTCTCAATGAATCCAAAATGTCAATGTGGTTAGAAGTGGTGGAGAGAATAAAAGCTAGCTTATAATGGTAGTGTCTGGTTAGGTGCGAGGGATAGTGGAGGTACTTCTCAAGGTGGGGTCCGGGAGGGGGGGGTTCGAGCTGAGCATATGTATGTAGGGTTTTTTTTTAGATAACAGGTATTATGGGTATATCTTATATAAAACAACTAACCAAAATGTGATCTCATTGGATGTGCCCTGACAATTAATGCTTGTATATCTTATCGTGTGTTGTCATGTTTGTTTATATGTTTGTTTTAAAAAAGAATAAAAAAATAAAATACAAAAGGCTCTCGTCGCGCGTACTGCTTACATCACAGGCATGCGCCAGTAGCCTAGAAGCGTAAACAAAGCATGTCTGATTCTATCCATGGCGATCACCTGAAGGCTACATTGGCAGTACTTTTAAATACACAAGAATCTGTCCCGCGGCTATCACAACTTGACTGGACCCACTGTCTGTGAGTGACTCTGCTTTGGTCCAATCACATTCCCCACCCACAGTCTGCGAATCAGAGGCAGAGTAGGGCGGGTCTTCACAGCACGTCATGTGACATATGCGTCAATCGTGTGACAGCGGGGCTCAGTCGTCTCGAGTCGTTACAGCCTCGTCTGCACGGAGAATTCCATCCCAAAACGCTAGTCTAAACGCAAAATTAAAAGTGAGACCGCAAGATTACTTTTGCGGTTTCTGTTCAGACTCTCTCTGTCTAAACGTAGCCTAAATCAAACCCCTCTTAAAAACAAAAACCTGTTTAACCTAGCCATCTATAAAACATCATGCTAAAACTGTGAAACAAACTCCCCTAAAGAAAGAAATACATAGCAAACATGACTCAGTTATGCAATAGTGCTGCTGCTTTTTATTTGGTTAAAACGACTACAACAATTTTCATGGCGGCGAGAGAGAGAAGTGTTTAATTAGCAGCAATCTTGTTGAAAATGTAACGTTAATAAATGCTCCGGAGATCGATCGATCTCCGGAGCATTTATTAACGTTACATTTTCAACAAGATTGCTGCTAATTAAACACTTCATGGAAACGGGGTAACGTTATGTCGAGTTCATACGTGTACTAGTGTAGTATGAATGAACTCGACTTAACGTTACTCCGTTTTCCATGAAGTAATTATAAAGGTGGCCAGCTAGCTAGCATAAGCTAACGGAGGAACGACTAGCTAACGTTAGCTAATAGCTGTATCGTTGGCACTGCTCTGTAACAACGCTTGCAAATGGGCTTTAGCTTTTCCTTCGTCGTTTACTTCAAACCCGAAGTACTTCCAAACAGCACTTCTGCTGTTTTCTTTATCCACAAGCACAAGTTGCGGAGGCACTAGCTATCTTCGGAGCTAAAATCTTTGTTTACAAACTGAAGACAGGTCTGCGAGGGGGAGGGCTGCAGCGGAGGAGGAGGAGGGCCAAGCGCTCTGCAACAGCGTGCGTCTGTCAACAACTTGCGGTAGAACACTGCGCGCAAGCCAGCTGGTATCGATACTGCAGAACGTATAGATATTTCGGGAAATGAGTATTGAAACCGTTTTAAATATTCAGAATCGATATGTATCGATCTTTCGATATTTTTGACAACACTAATGGATAGAATAGAATATAATAGACTTTTAATCGTCATTGCACAGTATACAACGAAATTTCAGGGGAGCTCCCACAGACTGTAGTACATATATACATACTAGGGATGCCCCCGATCGATCGGCCACCGATCGTTATCGGCCGATAATCAGTATAAATATGCGATCGGTGATAATGCTTTATTTTCGCCGATCGTCAAAACCGATCTCACTCGCTGAGTTCTGTCTCAGACACCGGGTGGTGCGGTGTCTGCTCATCCCTCCAGCCCCTCCCGCACGCATGTAAACACGGGTCTAGTCTAGTCTAGTCTAGTGGGACGGGAGGACGGCGTCTCCCTGAGCTAACGTTAGCTACCGTTACAAAATGACCCAGTCAACTATTCATTTTTAGTTTAATACATGATGAGGCATTGTCTAACCGAACGGTATCTAGCCGGCTAGCGACTGATGGCAACAAATGCTCCAGCAATAGTCTAGTAGAGACGTGTATGATACCTCTGTTAGCTCATGTTAGCGCAAGTTAGTTCACTGTTCAAAACGAAATGTCCCATTGAACTAAAATATACTAAATATTAACGTTATATATCCGGCTAGCAGTAGCTACAGATAGCTCCTGATATCAATGTCTTATAACACTGATTCGACGCGTATTTGAGCTGAGGGCATGTTGAATGTGATATGACCAAAGCACAGTAACGTTATACCAATAGGGCCCAGCTGCAGCGCAGGAGAATCCTGGCCGTAGCTCGAGGCTACTCGAGTATAGGGTCCAGCTGCAGCGCAGGAGAATCCTGGCCGTAGCTGGAGGCTACTCGAGTACACAGACAGTGGAGCTTGTTGCGTGGTGGCGTTGTCTCGCAGATAATACAAGTACAAGTCTAATTTTATAATATATATATTTTATAAAAAAATTATTTTTTTTATATAAAATAATAAAAAAATAAATTATCAAAACCGATCGGTATCGGCCGATAATGCTCACGACGATCGGTGATCGGTATCGGTGGCAAAAAACGTGATCGGGCATCCCTAATACATACATGAACACATAACACTGTACATAACGGAATATTTTAAATAATAAAGTGCATGATGGGTGGTAATCAGAGATTATCAAGTGCAGTGGTAAGTGCATGGTGCATGTGAGAGGACAGTCAATGAGTATTTAACAGTCTGACTGCTTGGGGGGAAAAAGCTGTTCTTAAATCTTGTACTCTTGGCATGTATGGACCGGTATCTCCTCCCTGAGGGAAGGAGCTGAAAGAGGTAGATAGATGGATACTTTATTCATCCCCTTGGGGAAATCCAGGTATCCAGTAGCTCAGTGCAGTTGATGGACAATAAAAAGCGATTAAAAAGGACAACCAATACAATGAAGGTCAGCGCTGACGTTTTCTTTTCTTATTATTATTTTTTTTACTCCTTTTTCTCCGCCTGATTTTTCTATTTTTCTCCCCATCCCAATTTTAGTCGTTATGCCAATTCCCCCCTCCCCTACCTGGTTGTTGTGCGCATGTTCCTCCTACTGGTCGGTACAAGGGAACCCTGAAGACCACCACATGCTTCCTCCGACACACGTGGAGACAGCCAGTGGCTCTTTTTTCACCTGGCAGCGAGGACTCTCATTGGTGAAGTGTAACGCGTGGGAGGTCACGCTGCCTTCACCTTTTCCTGCCTTTCGCTGAGCAGGCAGCCAGACCTGACCTGTAGGTGTCGCTGTCCACAACGCCAGATTACCACCCACGCAATCTCCGCTACGCCATCCGACCGCCTAGCGCTGAAGTTTAAAAAGTTCCAATATATAAATAAATGGTGAGCACTATTATTGCACAGTGTTAACCCTTTCACTGCCACACTACAGAAGGTTAACCCTTTCACTGCCACACTACAGAAGGTTAACCTTTTCACTACCACACTACAGATGGTTAACCCTTTCACTGCAAGAATACAGAATGTTAACCCTTTCACTGCCACACTACAGAAGGTTAACCTTTCACTACCACACTACAGAATGTTAACCCTTTCACTACCACACTACAGAAGGTTAACCCTTTCACTACCACACTACAGAAGGTTAACATTTCACTACCACACTACAGAAGGTTAACCTTTCACTACCGCACTACAGAAGGTTAACCCTTTTACTACCACACTACAGACGGTTAACCCTTTCACTACCACACTACAGAAGGTTAACCCTTTCACTACCACACTACAGCCGGTTAACCCTTTCACTACCACCCTACAGAAGGTTAACCCTTTCACTACCTTGTGTTGCAGCTGACGGAGCAGGAGGTGGAGTCGATCCTGGACAAGGCCATGGTGCTGTTCCGCTTCATGCAGGAGAAGGATGTGTTCGAGCGGTACTACAAGCAGCACCTGGCCCGCAGGCTGCTCACCAACAAGAGTGTCTCCGACGACTCTGAGAAGAACATGATCTCCAAGCTCAAGGTGAGAGCCGTGCAGTGTATGTGTGTCCCTTTTATTGCTGCTTTTTTACTCTCAGGGTTTTGTGTAGAGTTGTTCCGATACCAGTATCGGAAATGCCTCCGATACAGCCTAAAATGCTGGTATCGGTATCGGCGAGTACGCGAAAGTCTAGCCTCCGATCCCATATGACGTCATTTATCTCCTGCGGAGAGTGAGGATTATAAAATGAACGTGTTTTTAATTGACCGTGAATTAAAGTGTCAATGCTGTTTGTCATTTTAACAGCAGATACACTTTCTTAAATTCCATTGTCCCGATAGAGCGGTGTGACGGGGAGCTCGGATGTGTTTCGCTTGCTGGTGTTATTATACTGTAGCATTAACAGCTGAAAAGCTAGCTAGTTGGAACAACATCCGCTTTAACGTTACATCAAATCAGATGATCGCCTGTCCTTTCTCCAGGACTTGACACTGGCCGTCTATCAACAATAATCAGGGTTCGTACGGGTCCTGGAAATCCTTGAAAATGCTTGTATTTCAATGTGGTGTTTTCAAGGTTTGAAATGTGCTTGAATTGTGTATAAAGTGCTGGAAAGTTATTGAAATTGTAATTGCACTGTATATACTTTCATAATAAATCGCTATCTGACTTAATAGTTAGGATTTTAGATAAACAAATAAAATTCGGAGAGCGCCTAATTGCTTTCACGTTAAATGAAGGAGTCCTCTCTCGAGCCTCGCCACGGCACCCCCGCCCCTCCTGAAAGCTTGCTTTAATCCCAGTAACGTTAGTGAGCTAACGTTAGCAAGCTTATTTCTTTTTTTAAAACGTCAGCAAGCTAGTGAGCTAGCGTTGCCACAGACGGCTATGTTTATTGTTCATGTTGACAACGACAAGCCACACCGTAAGGTGAGTTAATAAATTCACTCTGAAAATCTGCTCCGCTCTGATAAACTGACTCAGTCTTCGGTCAGAGCGTTTTGACACACTGAAAGCCAATTTACCTTAAAACAAGTTTCGCTTAGCTAACGCCATTATGCATCGGAGCTGTGGTTTCGCTGTGATCAACATGGCTAACAAGCAAATCAATTCTTTCTATTTTAAGGAATGTTCTGTAGGATATGTCGGCGGCAACATAAGAAGCCAGCTACTAGGGGTAGCTGTTTGTGTGAAATAACAAGAGAGGAGACTAGAGCGTGTGTCAACTGTGCGTCTGTATTGCAACCAATAACATGGGCATCATATAGCTTACATCCTGGTCCCTGCTGGGACGTACCAACTGGACACACCACTGTGGGGGGGGGGGGGGGGGGTATATAAAAATTCTAGGTTGATTTGATTTTGTATACCGGTACATTTTAAAGCTCAAGGAGCTGATTGACTGCCTACCTCAAAGTCTGTTCTCTTATTTTGCTCAGTAAATATTTGATTGAAATTTAAGTTTCATCTGGTGATTATTTGAGTGATTGTTTCATATTGGCTCAGCCAGGTTATATAGGATGCCATGTCTACATCATTTTGGTTGTTTATAGCACAATAACATCTGATTTAATGTGATGGAAGAAGTGAAATTATCATTTTGTGTAAATATTTAATTTACCACAGCCGCATAAGATGCTGGAAAAGCTTGAAAAGGCACCTTGAAAATGCTTGAAAAGTGCTTGAATTTTGCTTTGGAAAAGGTGTAAGAACCCTTATAATGCACCCACGGTGAATCGTATTTAAGCCAAGTAGCTACTTACTAGCGTTAGCCGACTAACGTTATTAATGTCAATGTGAAAACCTTGCAAGGAAGACGAGCTAGGTCAGCTAGCTTAGCTTGATAACGGTACCTTGGCTAACGTTGGGGCTATTCATAATCCAGCAATAATGGCTGCAGACCTGCAAGCAAAGTACAGCAAGTTCCAAGTGCCAAAGGATAAGAGTCTGAGGCGGAGTCTCAAAAGAGAATGTTGAATATTTATTGGGCATCGAAATTCACAACATACACCCGTCTCGTTACTAGTTAACTGAACCGGTGCCTTCAGGATAGTCCAACGTACAATGTCCCAACAACTTCTTCTTCTTCTATGGGGGATAATGGCGGGTCGCAACCATAGAAAGGCGCATACCGCCACCTACTGTACAACCCGGATGTTCCAACAACAGTTCTGTGGGTGAATTATGTCTAATCACCACAAGCTAGTCATAGTATTCCCACAACATGGCAAATGCCCTAACTCATTGAGCACAGTTGTCAATTAATGATACGAATCTATACAATCACCTGTTGTTGAATAAATACCATTACTTTCTAGTTATTACTAAAAGAAACGGATTATGTAAAACAGTATCTGTAAAAAAAAATTATATATATATTTTTTTATAATATATATAAATACAAAAAAAATTATGCACTGGTATCGGTTCAGTACTTGGTATCAGCCTATACCCAAGTCTCGGGGATCGGAAAGGAAAAAATGGTATTGGAACATCTCTAGTTTCGTGTGTGTGTCCCTTTTATTGCTGCTCTTTTACTCTCCGGGTTTCATGCAGTGTGTGTGTGTCTGTCCTTTTTATTGCTGCTCTTTTACTCTCAAGGTTCCCTGCAGCTCTGGAGTCTGAAAAGTGATTTTAGACTACCGTAATTCCTCTAATAGTAACCCCGGCTTGTATTTGTTTCAACTGAAGCGGGTACCAGGCTTGTATTAGGAGGAGGCCTGTATAAGAGGGAGGCCTATATTTCAAATTTCCAAACGGATCATAATGAATAAATCAACATTTTGTGTCAGTTTGAACCCAGTAAAATGTACTGGGTTCATTTATTGAAACCAAGTACTGTATGAAATAGTAAACAGTGCAATTACAGGTGGTCACTGGTCATTTCAACGTTTTCAAAGTGAAATCAAGTAACTAGCTCAGTATGCAGCTCAGTATATTAGTAACCCGGCTTGTATTAGGAGGCCGGCTTATAATTGCTTAGCTCAAGAGCGCACCCGGCCATTAATAGAGACCCGGCTTGTATTTGAGACCCGGTTACTATTAGAGGAATTACGGTATTTACTGTCCAGGTCTTAAAAAGTGTGTTAAAAAATGAAGAGAGAATGTGTAAATGTACCACACTGCAACTTGTTCGCCCCCGAGTGGGAATTGTACTACACCAATTAGTAGTAAAATATTATAAGCTTAACCCTTTCACTTACCACACTACAGAAGGTTAACCCTACACTACATACCGTTTGTGGTGTGGTAGTGAAAGGGTTAACCGTCTGTATTGTCGCAGTGAAAGGGTTAACCCTTTGTTAGTGTGGTAGTGAAAGGGTTAACCCTTTGTTAGTGTGGTAGTGAAAGGGTTAACCCTTTGTTAGTGTGGATGTGAAAGGGGTTAACCCTTTGGTAGTGAAAGGGTTAAGATGTAAAATTGTGAGTGGAAAAAAAGTCTCAGAAAACAATAGAATGGAACTTGGATATAAAATGTATAGCGACTCCTGCATTCTTCCTCTTTGCACAGGCTCTCTTACCTGCTCAGGCTTCCGATACAGGGTTCTTACAGTCATCGAAACACCTGGAATTGATACCCTCTTGATTAGGGTTGTTTTGCAGGGTTAACTGTTTCAAATGGACAGTTGACCCTCATATTTCCTGGGTCAGCGCTCAAGTGTGCTGCTGTTACGAATGAATGTTGTGTCCATTAAGGTCTTGCACCCTGATATAAATAAATAAAAATGTGTGCTTTTCTTCTCCTGTTTCGCACACACTGACTTTGAATGTGTAAAACGTTTTAAAAACCCCTATAGGTGATATTTTTCTGGGGTGCGACCGTGAGTAACTGTTCCTCCTTGTCTTCTGCTCTCTCCTCGCAGACAGAGTGTGGCTGTCAGTTCACTTCCAAACTGGAGGGGATGTTTAGAGACATGAGTATCTCCAACACTACCATGGATGAGTTCAGGCAACACCTACAGTCCACGGGGGTAAGACTGCCCCCCACACACACACACACACCTACCTACACAAAACACCTTTGTCTTAACCCTTTCACTGCCACACGACAGCCGGTTAACCCTTTCACTGACAATACAGAAGGTTAGCCCTTTACTATCACACAACCGGCGGCCGATGCTCCATTATTAGCATCATTAGCTCCACGGATGCTAATGTCTATACTACTATGCACTATGCTGCTATGCCTATACTACTGCCTACTATGCTAATAATATGTCTATACTACTATGCACTCAGAGTGAATCCAGTCAGGGGTAGTAGCAAATAATGAATGAGAGAGATTTGTTAACGGGCTGTTGAATAAAAAAAAAAAAAAAAAAAAGTGCTGCAAAATAAATGGGTCAAAGTGTGATTTTTTTTCTTTGGAGAAATGCAGAGCTAATGATGGAGCATCGGCCGTCGGTTGTGTGATAGTAAAGGGTTAACCTTCTGTCGTGTGGCAGTGAAGGGGTTAACGGGGAACGCTCTGGGAGTTCTCAAATCAAATGTATCTGTAAGGCCCGACAACACACGTTAACACATTAACTGCCACGCTTATATCCATCAATGTTTGATCCAGGGTTTCCGTTAGAAAAAATTGTTGCCGGTCTCCGTGACCTGCAAGATTTCAATCTACCGGACAAATGAGATTAATTCCGGTCATAGTTTATTGAGCTTTAAAACAATTGATAGGCAGGCTATATAAAGAATGTCATCCTCAAGGCATGTAGATTTATAATATTATTACTTAAAACTAGGCTACTTTTGCGTATACAGTCATTAATATATTCCAAATAAAATAAGTCCCTCGATACTCCGTGCTGCTGCTGACTTGAAATAAAATAGACCGCGTATGTGGGCAGTCGGTCCGACACTAAACAGCAGTCTGTTATAATCACATTTTTATGAGCTAACGAATTCCGTTATATTGGACATTTGTATTAATTATATCAAGCGAAGAACTGAGAAATTTTGCAGAGAGAGACGGCAACATTATCGTGGGTTTGCGTGATGTATATCTCCACCTCCCAACGACTTGGTGCTGGTCATAATGTCCGGTGAAAACAACTCCCAAGCACAACTTGACCACCCGAACCGTACCAAAACAGGCCAACATTAAATAGCCCATGCGACGAACGATTCATTACATTCGTTTCATCGTTGCTCCACCAAGCAGCCGGTCCAACAATGAAAGCTGTTATCAGCGCGAGCCGGCCGCAGTTAGTTTGCAAGAAGCATCCAGCTGCAGACCCGCAGAGCAGCTTTCCAGGTCTGGGGACCGCACTGTGCCAGCAAAGCTGGTGGGTTCTGTGGGTCTGCAGCTGCATGCCTTCCGCAAATCCAGCAGCAAGCTCTCGCTGAGCGAAGCAACGACAACAAACGCAATGATTGTTTCGTTCATCGCATAGGCCACCCAACTCCAGCCCATCCAAATACAATTCAAATAATCAAACTGTGCCCAGAGGGAACTATTTTCACCGGACACTATGACCGGAGAGATTAAATATGTCGGACTTCAACAGATTTTGCCGGTCAAATACCGGTAATTACCGGCTAACGGAAATGCTGGTTTGATCACTGCCACCAGTCTAAGTCTATGGAGATGTTTACCTTCTTTGCAGGGCTATAACTTTTTAAATTGTATTGCTAAATTGACATTACTATGGCCCATTCAACATAGATTATCTATCGTTCAGGATGTAGGAACGTTTAACTTTTTCATTCACACATTCATATGAAAATACCGTCTAGAGCAGTGGTCACCAACCTTTTTAAGCCCAATATCATTTTTTTTTTTTGGTGAAGGCAAGATCTACCTATTGAAGCGTTGAGAGAAAAAGACAGCCAAGATTGTACTTTAAACTAAATGACTTTTATTTGCCTGTATTCTAATTACATGCAATGCTTTGGTCCAACATTAAAACGTCAAAGTAGAACTATTATGTACTTTCTCAGTCAGTGCTAAGTGCAGTCATCTTATGCAGCATCACTTTTCACATCAAAACAAAAGTAGAACTGTAATGTGGACTCTCATATTATTAACATTGACAAACATATTTACAATTAGCATTTTATAAAGTAGAACTGTAATGTGTACTTTCTCAGTCAGTGCTAAGTGCAGTCAGTGCTAAGTGCAGTCAGTGCTAAGTGCAGCATCATTTTCACATCAAAACAAAGGTAGAACTGTATGTGTACTTTCTCAGTCAGTGCTAAGTGCAGCATCACTTTTCACATCAAAACAAAGGTATAACTGTAATGTGGACTCTCAGGGTAAGATCAAAAAAAAAAAAAAAAAAAAAATTCATGGAAAGATCTACAGGGACAGTCTCAAAGATCGACCAGTCGATCAAGATCGACGGGTTGGTGACCACTGGTCTAGAGTATAAATATGTTTTTATCGTTTTCTGCAGTAATTCCTAGAACGTGAGATATAGGCATAAATGCATATATTAGATTATCAAATGCTGTTTGATACCGATCCACACTATATTAAAAATTTCAACTGTACATGGTCCTAAACGTTATGACTGATCATGTGCGCGTGGACGGGGGGGGGGTCGTTTATAATTCTGTGATCGTCGTTAAATGATTTATGTAGTATGGGTGATATATAGATCAGAGCAGTTTGCATCGATAATAATAAACAAAAACGATAAGTCACGGCAGCCTCCTCTTACCGTTGGGCGATGATACTGGAGCAAACCGATCCCAGTTATTTGATGGGGATCGAGGCGATCCATTTCCGGTTTGTATAATACTAATACACACCCAAATCATATCGATTATTGAGTTATGGCAGCGATCCATATCCACGGTGTGTGGCTAGAGTCCTGGGATGATATGCGAGTGGCCGGACGTAATTAGGAGACGCACCGAGATCCAACCGGCATATCCGGTTTGGCAACTCGCCGATCATCCACCAGGTGGCAGTATTGAAGCGTTGCAGACAGGGGAGGAAACTAACTTTTTGGCTTACCAGCCAACTGGCGAGTATCTGATTTTCTTTACCAGCCAAACTGATTTTTTACCAGCCAAAAAAAAATCGCTAATTGTGATAATTACTTCTTTGTATGTCTTCGTCTAAATTGATCATAGTAATAATCACACCGTGTCTCTACTCTTTAAAATATTTATTAGCATAAAACATTAATAAGTGTCTCTACTCTTCACAATATTAGCATAAAACATATTAACATGAAAGAGGGATCTATTCTGGACTGGGTTGGGCTGAACTGGACAGTGAAAGATGCTGGGTTGGACTGGGTTGGGCAGTGAAAGAAAAAAACCGAAGTATGTTGTGAAGTGTATAGATAGATGTGAAATGTATAGATGTAGCAGTACTGTCTATCTGTATGTCGTGTATGGCATATGTTATGATGAATTGAAAATGGGGGACCCTGATGTAAACAAGATGAAAGTCTTTCTCTGGTCTGCATCCCCTTAACAATAGACCTATCTCAAACCCTGCCCTCTTTTCTTGATCCTCCAATCACAACGGTCTCTTGCCTCGGACAAGCTTTGTTTGTCCAAGGCAAGCGACAGTTGTGATTGGAGGATCAAGAAAAGAGGGCAGGGTTTGAGATAGGTCCATTGTGTGTATTGAGCCGTACTGTATTGTACCCATTCTGCAATCTGTTAATAAAGTTTTCAATCAATCAAGTTAACTTTGAACCTCGGTTGTCAAGCTGCGTCAATGTTGTGTATGCATCCGAGTGTTCACTGTGCCTTTAAGACGGCACGGTGGCCTTACGACAGTGCTGTGAAGTACCGTCAAGTGTTGTGGTAACGTCAGTTGGGTTGGTGTGCTGTTGTGCACTGGTTCGTGACTGTGATGTGCAAGCCAGGGGCTTTTGAGCATGAAATAAAATGTCTAACCTTACGTCGTAGTCTGGTGCATTTTTGGAAACATTATAGTCATAACAGATACACCTAGCTAACATGGGGCTGGCTGCTTTGAGCACACGCGCACACGGGGCTAACGTTAGCTAGCAAGCAGCTCTATAGCTAAAACGCTAACTAGAAGCTAACTACATACAGTTCCAATAGACTAATAACATACACCTCTGTGATTTAAATGTGTTCTTGCCTTAGACTCGAGGGTTGTACTAGGGTTGGATGCAGTTCCCCATTGGTCAGTCTGTCTGTTTTCCATCATCTGTTTGCGAGTGCTTCCTTGACTGATGGTTAGTACCGCGGGACTTTTATTCAACATTCTATATTTCCGCGGGTTGGCCAGTACTGCAGGAACTTTTATTAAACATTATATATTTCCGCGGGTTGGCCAGTACTGCAGGAACTTTTATTAAACATTATATATGTCCGCAGGTTGGCCTGTACTGCGGGAACTTTTATTAAACATTATATATGTCTGCGGGTCTTGTGCAGTGCTCTCGTGGCACTGTCAACTTGCCAGACTGGCGAGTGGTCTTCATGACTCACTCGCCAAACGTAAAAAATACTCTCATTTGGCGAATAAAGTGGCCTAATTTCCTCCCCTGGTTGCAGAGTTGTGCTGAGTCCCACAGCATCAGACAAGGCTCCGTGAGTGAAATATGAATACCATGGCGAAAATATGAAATATGATCACAATAACGTCATACGCCGTGATCTGGCAGAATAAGCATGAACTTGAAACACGTCGTACAACGTGATTGGAGCAGAAAGTGTTAATGTCCCCATTGGCCGGACACGTCTTCTTTAAACAAGTCAAGAAGAAACATCACAATAAATCAAGAACAAAACAAAAACACCATAAAGTCCAACAAATGTAAAATAAATGAATGCAACCCTCCCAGACATACCCCACGTGAAGGTAAGGAAAAACTCACTAAAACCTAGCAATAGGAAAAAAGCACCATAGGCAATGTGGAGGAGAGAAACCTTAGAAGGGCCGTTCAAGGGGGGGATTTCCCTTCTTAGATGTCGGTGATGGTAGTGTTGCAATAAATCAGGCGAAACATTTGGTAAGCACGTACATATACGTCTAATGAAACTAGGGATGTTCGATATTGGCTTTTTTACCGATATCCGATATACCGATATTGTCCAACTCTTAATTTCCGATACCGATATCAACCGATACAGATATATGCAGGGTCCCCCTTTCAGGTCATTAACATTACATATCTCTTGTCGTGGAATGACAATAAATAAATTGAGAATTTGTTCTTACTTGCCTGGGTAAATAAAGGTTAATTAAATGTAAAAAAAAATATATATATATATATATATATCTTTTTTTGAAAACCGATACCGATCATTTCCGATATTACATTTTAATGCCAATATCGGCCGATAATATCGGTAGGTCGATAATATCGGACATCCCTAAATGAAACACAAATAAGTACATGCTATTAATAGCAACTAGGGTACATAAGAACATTTTATACCTGGAGTGTCTTTATGTTGTCATGCAAACCGCAATGCTACATGAAAAGAAAGAAACCTGACCCGATTATTTTGTCCGCAGATGTAACGGATGTAAAATGAGTGAGTTGGTGATTGGCTGTTCTGTCTGTCTGTCTCCAGGTGTCTCTAGGCGGCGTTGACCTCATAGTAAGAGTGCTCACCACTGGCTACTGGCCCACACAGTCGGCCACGCCCAAATGCACCATCCCTCCCTCTCCCAGACACGCCTTCGAGGTCTTCAGAAGGTAGGTGGCTTACGGCACTGCCCGTCCTTTTCACTACATCGTTTTTTAAAGGATAACTTCGCTGTTTTTGGACCTATTCTGTCTGGTAAATAATGTACCTGACGTAATGGAAACCATAAATTCGCAAAAGCTACAGTTTCCCTGCAGTCTCTCACTGGGCTACAATGGTAGACGATGGGCAATCGTAAATCCTTTGCAAAAAACAATAAGTGTCCTCTCCTGTGAAATGAATCTCAATCGGAACATGTTTTACGGCCAGCCCCTCTCTCTCTCTCTCTCTACAACTAGCATCGAGTGTGTAGTGCGGTCGGTGAAGTAGTTCAGTTTCAAATGGAACTGTTGTTTCAGCATGCAGGATTTCGTTACGTTTCACAGGAGAGCATACAGGAGACCGGTAAAAAAAAATACACCAAGAGTTTCCCGTCTAGAAAAAAGCACATTTATCCTTGTTTTTGCAAGGATTTTACGATTTACATCTTGCTATTGTAACCCAGTGAGAGCTTGCAGGGAAATTGTAGCTTAGCTCATTAAGTTGAACCTGGACCCGGTCATGGAAGACCGGACCGCGAATCGGGGGTCTGAGATCCAAAAACGGTGACGTTATCCTTCCATGTCTGCTGCCGCTTGGACAATCCGTGTAAGTTCCTAAACGGGCCGGGCCCTGTGTGTCACCCCCCCAGGTTCTACCTGGCCAAACACAGCGGCCGACAGCTCACACTCCAGCATCATATGGGCTCTGCAGACCTCAATGCAACCTTCTACGGGGCCATTAAGAAGGTACAGGCAGAAATCACATCGCTACAAGTAAGACCAAGATGGAAGCACGGTTTGGTTTTTGGAGATAGGATATCATTGTTTTCCCAGTGTGTGGTCGCGAAGCTCGGTCGCTCAGCCCCGCTCTCTTGTCTGCCCTCACTCAGGAGGACGGCTCGGAGGTGGGTGTGGGGGGCGCCCAGGTGACGGGCTCCAACACCCGGAAGCACATACTGCAGGTCTCTACCTTCCAGATGACCATTCTCATGCTCTTCAACAACAGAGAGAAGTCCACTTTCGAGGTAAGAGACTTCTCGACACACGGTTCGCACGTTGTGATCACACTCTTCTTAGCGCCGGCCTGGCGGTGCGGTAGACCCACAATGCATCCTTCTACATTGGTCCTGTAGAGCAGGGGTTCTCAACCTTACATACGATAAAGAATTTTCCGGTCCTGTCTTTTTTGCTACAATGATGACAAGTGCTTGCTTTCAAAATAATGTTTATTTAAGAAACCGGGAAACACATTTGTGTGTATATGCCTATATAATGCATTATTAACAGGTGTTTCAGGTCTAAATGGCTTAGTACTGTTGACATTACACTGCTTGTAGTAGTAAATCAAATAGCATATTTCTTTAAATAAAATTACAGAAAATTATCACTAAAGTGCTATCTGTTGCAGCTGCACACTTTTCCATAAAAATAGCATGGATAAGTGTGACCATTTCTCAAACTGAAAATCATGTATTTTTTTTTTATAAATGCACAAAAGGATCACTAAAGTGCTATCTGTTGCAGCTGCACTGTTCTCCATAAAAATAGCATATTTGGATAAGTTTGACCATTTCTCAAAAACAGAAAATCACGTATTTTTTTTAATACAGAAAAGGATCACCAAGTTACCATTTCTCAAAAAATATAAATAAATACAGAAAATAAGCACTCGTTCACTCAGTGGACATTTCTAGCTCAATGCGAGGTCTGCTGCTGCTGGCTAATAATACGGTCAATACGTGGGGAGATCTTTGACAAGGCAACACGCATGTCATCCTCAAGGCTCAACTTGGCCCTATATTTTGTTTTCAGAGCTGTCATGGATGAAAACAAAAGCCAGCTTCACCAGGGACGTGCACAGGACTTTAGAGGGGCAGGTGATCAAATATTGAATATTGAACTATAATAATCAGTCAGGAGCTCACTTATCCTTGAAAGACACTTTTACCAGTGACTTAAAAGGCCCATACATCTCCATAAATGTTCAGGGGGAGTGAATAAGTGCTTACCCTACAGACCCCAAGAAGTGCTGTATATTCTGTATTGTTTAATATAAATGCATTTTTTATTCCAATCCCGATTTTTATTTGAGATTCCCAAATCCCATCGGACTTGGCTTCTTCGTGTCCCTCAGTGAGTGTAATACCAGCATTCAACTGTATGCGCCACAGCGGTTTCTATAATCATCATCACCACCCACGCTATGCATAAAATATATACCTGTAGGTCCGCGGAGAGGCACGCTGAGGAGGCTGTGCAAACTGCAATGGAATATGGGGCATCTCTCTTTTTACCTAATATTTTGATTCTATCTTGACATTTTTCAGTTGGAAGGGCAGTCTATATGCGTAACGATAATTTCTTTTTAATTTTTTTTTAATTGCACTTTTATGAGGCTCAAAAAGGCAGGTGCTCAAGCAACCCCTTGGGCTCTATGTGTGCATGTGCCTGAGCTTCACACAGATATGTGGTGCTGAATGGTATCAACACTGCTGCATCATGAGATACTTGGTACTCAGCACCACACTCTGAAACTAGCTCTCCAGGTGGTATCAGATGAGATTTCAATGGGTTCTTCCAAGAGTTTGGATGGAGATGTGTCAGGAAGCTTTGTCTCAATGTTGTCTGTACATTTTTTTTTATCCAGAGTAACTTTGTGATCCTTTTCTGTGTTTTATTAAATAATGATTTTCAGATTGAGAAATGGTCAAACTTATCCAAATATGGTATTTTCATGGAAAACAGTGCAGCTGCAACAGATATCTCAAGGCACCCCTGGTAGCTCTCTGCGGCACCCCTGTTAAGAACTGCTGCTGTAGAGCGTGGCACTAACGCCGCCCAGGATTTGGGGTTCAATTCCCACTAGGGCCACACACATGCTAGTAGGGCTGGGCGATATAACGATAATTATCGCGATATATTTTAATAATCTATATGGGGGGGGGGGGGAATATATCGTTTTTATATTTTTTTTACCCAGAGACAGTGGACAGACTTGTCTTTCTTGCCTGCAACTTAAAGTAATGGCTTTGCTTGTCCAAATGACAATACTGACCAAATTGAGATTTATTTTTCTCTTGACCATTTATTTTTGTTTGCTTTCTAATTTAAAATACATTTTGAAACCGTCTGTACACAGTAGGCTATGTGTGCTAGCAGAGCTAGTCTCCAGTCGCGAGTCACAGTGCACATGTGTGGTGGTTTGCACAAAAAAGCGCCAAAAGATAGAAAAGAAACTAGCAGAGCCAGAACTGTTCAACTCCCCTGGAGCCACAGCCAGCAGAGAAGCCGGTTTACTTTCGCTTTCAAACCAGCTGCAGCCTGAGAACTGTGTGTGAGGCTGTAACACTAAAGATGGAGCCTGAGAACTGTGTGTGAGGGGCTGTAACACTAAAGATGGAGCCTGAGAACTGTGTGTGAGGGGCTGTAACACTAAAGATGGTGGCAACGACGAAGAATAGCTGGAGAAAAAAATATTATACTTATAACAATATCGATAATTATCGTTTTTGGCCATATCACCCAGCCCTACATGCTAGAAATATGTCTCTCTACTACTATGCACTCAACACTGCAGCGCCCAAGTTTTCAACACTGTTTGACATTGTTACTCGGCTGAAAGAGCTGTACCCTTCCTGCTGACTTGTCGTACTTTGGATAAATGCATCCATCAGGCACTTAGTATAAAAAGCATTTATATATTTGGCTCTGCAACTCATGCCTCACATTCACTCACACATTCACACGCTGACGGCGGAGGCGACCATCACGCGAGGTGCCGACCTGCTCATCGGGAGCAGTTGGGGGTTAAGGACACTTGAACCCGCTGCCGGGAGGAGCTGGAAGAGAGCTGGGAACCAGGCCGGCCGCTCGCTCTACCTCCTGAGACACTGTCTCCCTCCATACTTCTGCTCCTGGTTCCCTCCTGAGACACTGTCTCCCTCCATACTTCTGCTCCTGGTTCCCTCCTGAGACACTGTCTCCCTCCATACTTCTGCTCCTGGTTCCCTCCTGAGCCACTGTCTCCCTCCATACTTCTGCTCCTGGTTCCCTCCTGAGCCACTGTCTCCCTCCATACTTCTGCTCCTGGTTCCCTCCTGAGCCACTGTCTCCCTCCATACTTCTGCTCCTGGTTCCCTCCTGAGCCACTGTCTCCCTCCATACTTCTGCTCCTGGTTCCCTCCTGAGCCACTGTCTCCCTCCATACTTCTGCTCCTGGTTCCCTCCTGAGACACTGTCTCCCTCCATACTTCTGCTCCTGGTTCCCTCCTGAGACACTGTCTCCCTCCATACTTCTGCTCCTGGTTCCCTCCTGAACCACTGTCTCCCTCCATACTTCTGCTCCTGGTTCCCTCCTGAGCCACTGTCTCCCTCCATACTTCTGCTCCTGGTTCCCTCCTGAGCCACTGTCTCCCTCCATACTTCTCCTCCTGGTTCCCTCCTGAGCCACTGTCTCCCTCCATACTTCTGCTCCTGGTTCCCTCCTGAGACACTGTCTCCCTCCATACTTCTGCTCCTGGTTCCCTCCTGAGACACTGTCTCCCTCCATACTTCTGCTCCTGGTTCCCTCCTGAGACACTGTCTCCCTCCATACTTCTGCTCCTGGTTCCCTCCTGAGCCACTGTCTCCCTCCATACTTCTGCTCCTGGTTCCCTCCTGAGCCACTGTCTCCCTCCATACTTCTGCTCCTGGTTCCCTCCTGAGACACTGTCTCCCTCCATACTTCTGCTCCTGGTTCCCTCCTGAGCCACTGTCTCCCTCCATACTTCTCCTCCTGGGTACCGGTGGTTCTCGGGGGTCCTTGAGATGGTTCCTTGGGGTCTCTCACCAGTATTTCTTTCACAATAAGTCAGCCCAACGACAGAATGGTACAAGACAATGACCTGATCTTAGATTTCACACTCTCTCCTCTGTTATCTCCCACAGCAAAGATAGTTAGAATTCTAACAAGAAATGTATTCTCAAATGGGGGGGGGGGGTCCCTCGAACAAAATCTTCTCAAATGGGCGTCCCTGCGAAATCTTTTGTGTCTTATTTGTTTATTTGATCAGGGACAGTGCATATCAATCAACAGTTATACATTTATAAATGAATACAAATTAATAAATAAAAAATATAAATATTCCAACATTAGCAGGGTTGCTAGTTTTCAGTTGTAGTCCCGACTCCCTGGGTTAGATGTTTAAGCCAGAAAGAAACAGAAGAAATAGGACATTATATAAAACATATAACACATAAAAACAGTTTAAAACATATTCTCTACATTCACTCACTAGGCATTCGTGCAACTATAATAAAAGAAAACGTGTACAGGGACAAATCAAAGCCCATACATGTATAAGCACCGTATAGGCAGGCACACGTATATTTGGGGGTGTCCTTGAAACGGAAAGGATTTGTGACCCACTGCTCTCCACAAACCCACCCCCACAGGAGATCCAGCAGGAGACGGACATCCCAGAGAGGGAGCTGGTTCGGGCGCTGCAGTCCCTGGCCTGTGGGAAGACCACGCAGAGGGTCCTGACCAAGGAGCCCAAGTCCAAGGAGATCGAAAATGGCCACGTGTTTACAGTCAACGATCAGTTTACTTCCAAACTGCACAGAGTCAAAATACAGACGGGTGGGTGTAGCTTTGTGTGTGTGTGTGTGTGTGTGTGGGGGGGGGGGGTTAGGCATGTATTTAATTATAGTTGGAGGCTAGGGAATTTTTTGTTCAATGCAATGTCCAATTTTGGCCTCCTGTCTGAAGGTGCTATGTTGCAGATTCACCCACTAGATGTCACTAGTGCACCAGCATCTCAGACCAAAACAAACAGACCTATGCTTCGGCCATGCCCATTACGTCCTCTCGGCAAAGTCATTATTTCTTATATTCTTCAAGGAAGTATTTCTCGCCTAAAATGTTGTCGGAAACATTTAAACGATCACGGCCTGAGAATCCATTACCGTTTTTAAATCAACTTAAGACACAACTCAACCACATTCCTTAGGGTCCTGAGGTGGTTTGCTTTCCTTGGCCATCCTATTATTTTAATTGATCCGAGACTATAGTATTTTAAAGTATTCACTATAAATACAATGGTCATTATTATTATCATCATCATTATTATCATTATAACCCATTTCTCTTTTTGAAACTCACGGAACATAATGTCGTCCGTCTCTCTCCCCACCAGTTGCTGCCAAGCAGGGCGAGTCGGACCCCGAGAGGAAGGAGACGCGGCAGAAGGTGGACGACGACAGGAAACACGAGATCGAGGCGGCCATCGTCCGTATCATGAAGTCCAGGAAGAAGATGCAGCACAATGTCCTGGTAGCAGAGGTGGGTAGCAGAGCTGACACTTGTCAACCAAAAGTGCTTCACAGTAAGTCGCATAGCTAAAAACAAAGAAAAGTGCTAAAGTATAGAATAAATATAAACAACCAACGGACAGACAAAGAAACAGAACAATACGTCAACAAGCAAGGCAAGAGTCAGAGTGAGTCAGGGAAGGCCAGGCGGTATAGATTAGATTTGAAAGACTCGATGGAGGGGGCCAATTTGATGGACATGGGGATGCTGTTGCAGAGGTTGGGGGCTGCGACAGCAAAAGCCCCCCCCCTCGACTTGAAATTGGACGTACGGGTAGTTAGGAGACCCTTGTCAGCCGATCTGAGGGCCCTGACGTTGGTACGTTGACTGCATGTTAGATCACGTCCTGGTAGCAGAGCTGACTGCAGGTTAGCTTACATCACATCCTGGTAGCAGAGCTGACTGCAGGTTAGCTCACATCACATCCTGGTAGCAGAGCTGACTGCAGGTTAGCTTACATCACATCCTGGTAGCAGAGCTGACTGCAGGTTAGCTTACATCACATCCTGGTAGCAGAGCTGACTGCAGGTTAGCTTACATCACATCCTGGTAGCAGAGCTGACTGCAGGTTAGCTTACATCACATCCTGGTAGCAGAGCTGACTGCAGGTTAGCTCACATCACATCCTGGTAGCAGAGCTGACTGCAGGTTAGCTTACATCACATCCTGGTAGCAGAGCTGACTGCAGGTTAGCTTACATCACATCCTGGTAGCAGAGCTGACTGCAGGTTAGCTTACATCACATCCTGGTAGCAGAGCTGACTGCAGGTTAGCTTACATCACATCCTGGTAGCAGAGCTGACTGCAGGTTAGGTTACATCACATCCTGGTAGCAGAGCTGACTGCAGGTTAGCTTACATCACATCCTGGTAGCAGAGCTGACTGCAGGTTAGGTTACATCAATCAATGTCTATACTACTATGCACTATGCTGCTATGCCTATACTACTACCTACTACGCTTATATGTGTCTATACTACCAGGCCACGTGAGCGGATCGGCACGGCCGAGAAATCCGCTCTTCGCTCTTTAATGCTTGGTCCGCTCCGCTAATCGCTCATGTTGACCCCGCCCCCAAGTCGCTCTCTGCTCGCTCACCACTCACCTTGAATCGAGCGCTCCCCGCGCCAGATCGCTCGGCAGATTTTTAATATTTTTTTTGGAGCATGGTGTAAATTAGCTCAAACTACAACAGTCTACACCCCCTGGGCCCCTTAACAATTGTTTGTATTGAGCCGCATTGTAATTGTACCAATTCTGCAATGTTAAATAACGTTGTTTATCCATTCACTAGCTCTATTAACACTTTAGTTGCCAAAGGACGAGTTTAGGCGTCCTTCCCCGCCATGCTCAAGTTGCCGAAGACGCCGTAACTCGTCTTTGATATCAATATTTCAAAAATCTGTGATCGGAATCATATTTCCTTTCCGGGGCCCTGAGACACGAGTGTAATCTCCTCTCAATCCTCTAGCGGTTCAAGACTGCCATCTGGTGGCCGATCGGCAGATCGAAAAAACGGATGTTACCTTTAACCCGGCAGGACTCACTCCATATGTGGTCCGGGCACTCGCTAATGTTAGAGAGACTCAGTCTTCACACAGTGAACATCGATCGCTGCAAATAACTCGAAAAAACCACATGATTTGGACGTATATATTATTATGCAACCTGGAAATGGACCGGGTATTTCAACATCCCATAATGGAAAACTGTCTACCCCACGCTGATCGCCCAACGGCCCGCGGAGACTGGGGTGAGTTTTAGCGTGTAATATTACCGTGTTCGACACTAACTGCTATGATGAACATTTGACCCACATTAGATGAATGGTAAAACGTTGCCCACGGAATTATAAACGATCCCCCGCCCATCCGGTCAATATCAGATGATACGTAGAAACTTCTAGAAGTACGTCCAATTGAAATTTTTGATCTCGCACAGATTCCTACCAAACTGTATTTCATCATCAATATAATGTATTTGGGGCTATAAATCACGTTCTGGAGAAAGCTGCAGAAAGAGATGAAAACATACTTATACTTTAGATCATATTTTAGTATGAATATGTGAATGAAAAAGTTTAACGTTGCTACACCATGAACAATACATATAGGACCTTGAATGGGCCCTAATAATGGCAATCTAGCAATAGAATTAAAAAAGTTATAGCCCTGCAAAGAAGGGGAACTTCTCCATGTTAAATAGAGCTGGCAACGGATGGTATATCATGAATTTAACCTTAGGCAATCAAAGTGTTGCGATGATAGCTAGCCGAGCCACAATGCTATGGTCTCTGCCATTAACGTTAGCATGGAAGCTAACGACAACAACAACAATGGCGTCGATACATTTTCTAACAGGAGTGAGTGACAAAGCCTGAACAGGATATCACAGGTTCACCCTTCTCATTGGTTGAAAATGGCCTTCATGTTTGTACATCGCCATCTGTTGCTTTGGCATTGTACTGCATGTATATTAACATCAGTGTTAAACCACTGAGCGGCCTGGAGTGGATTGGAGCGGAGGAGAACTCTCGCTCCGGACGTCGCGCCGACACATTTTAAAACCCACTCCTCGCTCACATCAAAACCGCCCGCTCCGCTCCCCGCGCCGCTCACGCTCCGATCCGCTCACATGCACTGTATACTACTATGCCTATACTACTACCTACTATGCTAATATGTCTATACTACTATGCACTCAGAGTGAATCCAGTCAGGGGTAGTAGCAAATAATGAATGAGAGAGATTTGGTAACGGGCTGTTGAATACAAGGAAAGAAAGAAAAGGTGCTGCAAAATAAATGATCAAAATGTACCGTAATTTATTTTCTTTGGAGGAAAATAATAAATAAATGTATATTGTTTAGGGGGTGATTAAAAAAGAAAAAAAACACATTGTACTCATGCCTGTGCATTCATTGAGAACCGTTCTTTAAACCCTTTTGGGGAGAGTGTCATCAAAAGTAATTTCGTCTGGCAGCTCAATGAGGAAACGAATGGAGCGTGAAATTACAGTGAAGTTTTCACCATTTTCTGGAAGATGAAGAGCTTCTAACCTGTAGGGCAGGTGTCTTACTTTTCTGAGTTTGTTTGTTTTCCAGTGTGCATTCAGTGTTTCTCCTATGATTTCTTTCAGGGGGGGTGGTAGGCCCCCCAAAACTACTAGTGTTGTCGCGGCGCGCGCGTGTCACGGATACGTGGTGTAAACAGTGTCATAGACGCACGCACTAAAGTTTAAATATCAACATTGTCTGGCCATCCTCAGTAAATATCAAACTTTCCAAAGACCAGAGTTGGGACGGGCACGCACATACACACACACACAGAAAGGGAGAATGGCTTATATGAACTGTCCAGTTCATATATCAACTATCCAGTTCGTTTTTATATCGTTTAGCTAGCTCGCCAACGTTACTGTGATTAAAGCAAACTTTTTTTTTAATTATATAAAGAGTTAATTTTTTATACATAATTCTTTTTATTAACATTTTTGCAGGGGGGCGGGGGGTCCCGTTGGCGGGGCGGGCCGCCAAGGCAATGGTAGGGGAAACACTAGTGAGTTTACCACCAAAGGGAAGTTGGAGTGTCGGTGCATCAGGGCCGGTTTTACTGCACAGTTACTCTAATTCAACCACACAGCCAAAACTGTTACACTGGTTGTTTACACACTAAACGGTGTAAACTGTCCTAGCGTACAAGCGTTTCCTCTTCCAGAAAATGGTACTCTATTTTTGAATCTGTATTTCAAGTTTTAATTTAGCTTTCATTCCGTTCTCCATTGCAGGCAGCAGTACAGTGCAGGCTATTTTGTTTCTTGTCGTAGTACCTACTAAGCAATATACATTTTCAAAATGGCTGCGGTTTCCCTTTTTAAGAAGGTTGGACCTACTGTAGCAAGTTGTGTAGTTGAAAAACGATTGTTTCCCGACAGTTCTGTTAACTCATTGACTGCCACGCCGTTTTCCCATCTCTAATCCCTGGCGCCAGCGTTTCAGACCGTTTCAACGATGTTTGTAGACCCATCGTATATTCTATATTATAGCTATGGAGACATACTATGGCTCATTTGAAATGCTTATATTTTTACTCCCAACAGGGAACAAACCGTTTGTTTCTACATACATCCATTCCGGTGCAACCCCAGGGCCCAGGCTAAAGCGTGGCCATTTCCCAAAAATCCCTAAACATTTTCTAGGAAGCGAGATATCGCGTCTTTTGTGAATCATGCGCCTGGCTTGGCCCGGCGGTGAGATTTGGAGTTGGACAAGACCCCCCCCCATGTATTTGTAATCTCTAAACGTACCTCGTCCATGTTGTGCGCCAGCGAATTTACAAGGAGGCTGGGAAGAGCGGCACTATGAGGAGCTAGAGCCAGCCTCGCCAGCTCTGAAGAGCGGCACTATGAGGAGCTAGAGCCAGCCTCGCCAGCTCTGAAGAGCGGCACTATGAGGAGCTAGAGCCAGCCTCGCCAGCTCTGAAGAGCGGCACTATGAGGAGCTAGAGCCAGCCTCGCCAGCTCTGAAGAGCGGCACTATGAGGAGCTAGAGCCAGCCTCGCCAGCTCTGAAGAGCGGCACTATGAGGAGCTAGAGCCAGCCTCGCCAGCTCTGCGGCCCCGCTTCTGCTTTCCATCCCTCGCCGCGTACGAGGCCTCCTTGTCTGGGGAGGCGATGTAAACAGACCCGGTGTGCCCGGAGGTCTGACGATGTCGTTTGGTCCATCGAAAAAGATGGAAATATCGAGTAATCCGACATGTGAACCAATGTCCAGTAGCTCTTGTCTTGTGTACAAATGGTCAGCACGAATATACTGGGCGAATAGACTGAACATGAGTATGCAAATAATAGTTGATTTGCCGTTCCTGGAGAGACAAGAAGCCGCTGCTTGATCAAGTGCCGCAATCCTAGCTAAAAGATTTACTCAAAAGGTAGGTGAGACTGCCACCTATCGTCGTCATAGTGTTGCAAAAACCAATACAGAAGGTCTAGTATCATAAAAAATTAAATAAAAAAACATAAAACAAATATACTTGTTTTTGGTGTTCAATGAGTTAATAGTCTCTCTCTCTAGACCAGTGGTCACCAATGTTCCCCCTAAGGTGCGCCCGTGCGCGCGCGCGCACATGGCAAAACGCTCCTGTGCACATCTGAGATCTATCGCGCACAGAAGCGTTTGTGTAAAATATGTAGTTAAATTGACTGGCGCGTTGCACCGAATACTACGGTAACCTGTTGCGTGTGACGTCACCAAGAGAAGCCTCGCTTTCAGTGCTTTGTGGGCGTCGCTACTGCGCTCACAGACAACGGAGCAGGAAGCGACAGATCCGACCAGCATTGCTGGCTCACAATGACAACGCGAAAATGTACATTACAGATTAACTGCAGAGAAAATTCCCAATTTATCGTCCCGGTCGAGACTAATTGGAAGCGGAGTGCAACGCGTGCAAAGCTTGATCATATGTTTCTGTGTCTAATAAAAGTGGTGGCGATCTCAAAGCTCACATGGACACAGAAAAACATTACAAATAAAGCAGTGCGAGGCGAGAGTTTGATGGCAAAGTTGACCGAATTGATTGAAGTATGCAGCTATACAGAGAGAGAGAAAGAAAATAATTGAAAACTATTTTGATGCCTCAAAATGATGTTTTGGTTTGATAAGATGCTTGTTATGATACAATCATTCTAAGGATTATGTGTGTAATAAATTAGTTTAGTACACTAATTACAACAAATCTGAAACTGCATAGTGCACTTTTAAATTAGTATCTTTGTGAGATTACTGTTTTATAATTTACATTACATTGAAAAGATACAAAGATATATTTTTTAAGCTGGATTCTCTAATACAGAAGAGGTATTATTTAGAACATTACTTCATATTTTTCTTGTTGTTTATTTTGTCCAGTAAGACTTGAAAATATATATTATTTTGTCATAGGTTGATATAGTTATTTTCTTGAGATTTGTCAGATAGATTACTTTAGGCATAATACAGCATGTTGAGTAACTTTGGTTATAGAGAGATATTATTTTGTTATATAAAATAATATAAACAATAATTTTATATCCATACAGAGAAGGCATACTTTAAATATATTATAATGATAAGGCATCTTTGAGTAAACTTTGAGTATCATTAAGTATCTTGAGGCTGAAGGCAGTGTCCTCTTTTAAAAGAAATCACATTATGGTCACCCTTGAAGTCGCATTATAATTCACTTAATAAAATAATGACGAGTCAGCCTCCTAAAAAGACAAAAGTTAGTGACCCAACTCACACCGCTGCCGCCAAAGTAAGGACTTTGCTCTGTATCGCCAATCAATGGTCAAATAAATATTTGATTAAGGAATATAATATGCCTTTTTGTATTATTTCTCTGTGTATCAGCAAAATGTATATAATTTTATGTTAGACATTGAGGGAAATTAAGATTCTCAGATTTTTTACAAACCGCAGCTTATCAACTAACCGGTTAATCGGCAGGTGACGTATGTTGCTCAGTAGTTGCGGATGTCTGCTCAGGAGGTTGGAGTGTTTGCTCAGACCGGAAAAAAATTTGAGGGAACATTGGTGGTCACCAACCTTTTTAAGCCCAAGATCACTTTTTTTTTTGTGAAGGCAAGATTGAAGCGTTGAGAGAAAGGCAAGATTGAAGCGTTGAGAGAAAAAGACAGCCAAGATTGTACTTTAAACTAAATGACTTATTTGCCTTTATTCTAATTACATGCAATGCTTTGGTCCAACATTAAAACGTCAAAGTAGAACTGTAATATGTACTTTCTCAGTCAGCGCTAAGTGCAGTCATCTTATGCAGCATCACTTTTCACATCAAAACAAAAGTAGAACTGTAATGTGGACTTTCTCATATTATTAACATTGACAAACATATTTACAATTAGCATTTTATAAAGTAGAACTGTAATGTGTACTTTCTCAGTCAGTGCTAAGTGCAGTCAGTGCTAAGTGCAGCATCACTTTTCACATCAAAACAAAAGTAGAACTGTAATGTGGACTCTCTAAAAAAAATATATATTATTTCCAGGGAAAGTCTCAAAGATCAACCTGTTGATCGCGATCGACGGGTTGGTGAACACTGCTCCACAGTTCTGTTAATGGTCTCTCTCTCTCTCTCTCTCCTCAGGTGACCCAGCAGCTCCGGGCGCGCTTCCTTCCCAGCCCTGTGGTCATCAAGAAGCGTATAGAGGGACTAATAGAGAGAGAATACTTGGCACGGACGCCCGAGGACCGTAAAGTCTACACCTACGTGGCATAGAGCAAGACGGCCTGGATGAGAGCGAGCGAGAGCGAGAAAGAGAGAGACTGGATGTGGGGGGGCGGGGTGTTTTTTTCATTTTTTTTTTCAGTTCTTTTCTTTTTTGGACTGTTGTTCGCATGGACTGGAAGTTTCTTTTAAAGATTAATGCTGGGAGGCTGACTCATGCCGTACAAAAACCAATAAAAACCATGATAGAAATGTGGAGAGAAAAAAAAAGTTTAAAACAAAAATCCATGAAGTGTCGTAGATGATTTTAAATCAGGCCCACTCTTCCTTGTCCCTGTGAGTTTTAACACGGATGGATCCAGCTTCAAGCGTTTCACTGTTTTACCCTCGTAGAGATCAACCTTCAAACAATCCCTTGGGAAAAAATGTGAATGCACCACATTATTTTTTTTCCTTCAGTTTTTTTGTTTTCAATACTGTATAAAAATGAAATTAATTATTAAAAACAAAAAAGACGGCAAATGTGGATTGCTACAAAAAGGAAATAAAAAAAAAAGAGAAATTTGAATATATATTGATGCTCTGGGGGTTCCCTGCCCATTATCCCAAAACGCCGGCCCCCCACCGCTCCGTAACACGGCCGGCTTCACTGTTTTGAACTCGTTTTCTGCCGTGTTTTTGAAAAGTTAACACACTTTCCACAGCACGTTTGTTTGAGCGAGCCTCTTGTGTTCCACGATGTTGACCAACACGCAATCCTTTCACTACCACACTACAGAAGGTTAACCCTTTCACGACCACACTACAGAAGGTTAACCCTTTCACTACCACACTACAGAAGGTTAACCTTTCACTACCACAGTACAGAAGGTTAACCTTTCACTACCACACTACAGAAGGTTAACCTTTCATACCACACTACAGAAGGTAACCCTTTCACGACCACACTACAGAAGGTTAACCCTTTCACTACCACACTACAGAAGGTTAACCTTTCACTACCACACTACAGAAGGTTAACCTTTCACTACCACACTACTGAAGGTTAACCCTTTCACTACCACACTACAGAAGCTTAACCTTTCACTACAAAAGGTTAACCCTTTCACTACCACACTACAGAAGGTTAACCCTTTCACTACCACACTACAGAATGTTAACCCTTTCACTACCACACTACAGAAGGTTAACCCTTTCACTACCACACTACAGAAGGTTAACCTTTCACTACCACACTACAGAAGGTTAACCTTTCACTACCACACTAAAGAAGGTTAACCTTTCACTACCACACTACAGAAGGTTAACCGGTAGTGTGGTAGTGAAAGGGTTAACCGTCTGTATTGTCGCAGTGAAAGGGTTAACATGTCGTCTCTGGGACTTTGACTGCGTGGAACTCACGCACTCATTAAAGCGTTGATGTTTTTCTCGCCACCAGAGCCGCGAAGGTGAGTGCCGTGTTGAAGCGCCAGTGGTCTCCATGTTCTCTGTACACGACACCCCAGAACCTAAAGCTGCAGTGGTCTCCATGTTCTCTGTACACGACACCCCAGAACTTAAAGCTGCAGTGGTCTCCATGTTCTCTGTACACGACACCCCAGAACTTAAAGCTGCAGTGGTCTCCATGTTCTCTGTACACGACACCCCAGAACTTAAAGCTGCAGTGGTCTCCATGTTCTCTGTACACGACACCCCAGAACTTAAAGCTGCAGTGGTCTCCATGTTCTCTGTACACGACACCCCAGAACTTAAAGCTGCAGTGGTCTCCATGTGCTCTGTACACGACACCCCAGAACTTAAAGCTGCAGTGGTCTCCATGTGCTCTGTACACGACACCCCAGAACTTAAAGCTGCAGTGGTCTCCATGTTCTCTGTACACGACACCCCAGAACTTAAAGCTGCAGTGGTCTCCATGTTCTCTGTACACGACACCCCAGAACCTAAAGCTGCAGTGGTCTCCATGTGCTCTGTACACGACACCCCAGAACTTAAAGCTGTAGTGGTCTCCATGTGCTCTGTACACGACACCCCAGAACCTAAAGCTGCAGTGGTCTCCATGTTCTCTGTACACGACACCCCAGAACCTAAAGCTGCAGCACCTTTAACCTCGGCACCGGACCGCAAATGACGTCACGTCATAAATCAGTCTCTCTAGACTGTCTAACCATGTTAGAACAGCAGTCATAGTGTATATTTTCAGCAATATGTTTGTTTACCAATAGGTTAAAGTGTTTTTAGTGAGATTTTAGATTTTGAAATGTGTTGTTTTGATTGCGAAAATCCGCCATTTTGAAAAAGCGACCGTCGCTGAATGTAGTCATTTTGAGAAGAGGAAATCCAGAGCTTTCAATGAGCGTTGGCATTTTTTAAAACTACACTTCCCAAAGGCTTCTAGCTCCCTTCAAACAAATGACTTGCTTATGAATTCTTTTGTATTCTCTTATTACTCTGGATTATATACCACAAAACTGAACATTTTTGGCATATATTGGAGCGCAGTTAGTTTGTCTCCCCTATTTTGAGCATTTAGCAACCAACCGATTTGAAATCAGTTTAAAAATGGCGGAGCTGTTGCAAGAATAAAAAACCTACTGTACATACAGTAGATTTCATTCTCTGTTCTTCATGCACCCCTGGTGATACTAAATCCAAATTGAACTCTGCCATTTGAAAGAGGAGATTTGGCCCGATTCATAGTGTGCAAGTTGGCTATAATAAGGTCATTTATAGGCCTCATATTCTATATTCTAATAATATTTCAAATTGCATGGGTCCGGATGGCAGAATTCAGTACTGTATCTACAAAAGCTTCTCTTTACCGTAATCATCTTCCCTTTATTAATTTCCTTCGATTTTCTGTACACGTGATCTCAAGGTCTGGTCATTTTTAGCATGGGATTATTCACTGTCAAAGATGCAAAGAAAAATCGTAATTAATCTCCTTTGTTTCATCGCAATTTAAGCAAGCCTAGTAATGGACACAATATTTCTGACACTGGGAATACATTCACTGAGGTCCATAGATGTACCGTACCATAGATACCAAGAACATGCAAATGGACCTTGTAGAAGTGGAGCAATCTTCCATTTACTTCGGTATGTATTTTAGACCAACGACGCTATATGTCGTTAGTTCATGCCGACCATTGAGTGCCAGCGATGACAAATAGCGTTTTTTTGCAGTTTTTTTTTATTAGCGATTTGAATTCATATTTTATCAATCTATGAATGAAACACATGGGGGGAATCCAGTTTCCTCATTTTACTTCTCCGGCAAGCCATCCGAAGAGATTCAAGTCATTGCAGAGCCGCAAAACAGGGTGGAATACATATTTCCCAGTACCCAGCGCTGAATCAATAAACGTGATCGATATTTGGAATGGCGATCAGGATTTGGAATAATCTTTTTGGAGAACATCTGATCTGTAGTAAGGAATCTATTTTACCAGTCTTAGGATAATCAGAGCATTTTTCACAGAGATATCACCGTGTGCCATATGTGTGTGTGTGGCTGTGAGTGTGTGTGTGTGTGTGTGCGCGCTGATCAGGAAATGATAGAATCGATTTTTCAGCTCGCTTCTCTAGCGTCCATAAGTACACATACTATCGATAATCTAGCGTTTATTTGAAAACGAGTTATAAATAGGCAGAAAAATGACGTTTTTTGTGTATTCCAGTAAAGGGCGTTTATCACAGAATCTTTATATTTTCCTGAAACTTTCAAGAAAACGAGGGTTTTTCAAAATGGTATAAAACCGAAATGAAGCGATTAAAAACCAATCAGTTTCGACAATGTTGACTGCAAACAAGTCATTGATAAGCGACGGGCAGATTAGACACAGCCATAATTTAAGACATAGTTTATGCGTTCACAACGCTATCATTGAAGTGGGTGGCGGCATTCAACGGGGGTTAGGCGCACCGCATGGCTGGTCATCAAAGTGTTAAGAGGTTAAGCAGCATTTTTTTTATTTCCTAGCCTCTGATTGGCCGGTGGTTTTGCACATTGTGTACTTCTTGACAAGGAACACGATGGTGTTAGTTTTTCCATATTTGGCTTAAATTGAATATTTTCTATTTTTTTTTATTTGGCTTAAAGGAACACGCCGACTTTTTGGGAAATTAGCTTATTTGCCATCTACCCTGGAGTTAAACAAGCAGATACATCTACCCTGGAGTTAAACAAGCAGATACATCTACCCTGGAGTTAAACAAGCAGATACATCTACCCTGGAGTTAAACAAGCAGATACATCTACCCTGGAGTTAAACAAGCAGATACATCTACCCTGGAGTTAAACAAGCAGATACATCTACCCTGGAGTTAAACAAGCAGATACATCTACCCTGGAGTTAAACAAGCAGATACATCTACCCTGGAGTTAAACAAGCGGATACATCTACCCTGGAGTTAAACAAGCAGATACATCTACCCTGGAGTTAAACAAGCAGATACATCTACCCTGGAGTTAAACAAGCAGATACATCTACCCTGGAGTTAGACAAGCAGATACATCTACCCTGGAGTTAGACAAGCAGATACATCTACCCTGGAGTTAAACAAGCAGATACATCTACCCTGGAGTTAAACAAGCAGATACATCTACCCTGGAGTTAGACAAGCAGATACATCTACCCTGGAGTTAAACAAGCAGATACATCTACCCTGGAGTTAAACAAGCAGATACATCTACCCTGGAGTTAAACAAGCAGATACATCTACCCTGGAGTTAAACAAGCAGATACATCTACCCTGGAGTTAAACAAGCAGATACATCTACCCTGGAGTTAAACAAGCAGATACATCTACCCTGGAGTTAAACAAGCAGATACATCTACCCTGGAGTTAAACAAGCAGATACATCTACCCTGGAGTTAAACAAGCAGATACAGACCCCTTTCTTCTCTGTGCATGCAGTAGGGGAACAGCCGTGCCGTTAGCCTAGCTTAGCGTCATTCACTGGAAGTAGGTGTGCCAGTGTAGCCTAGTTCCCAACAGTCACAAAATACACTCTAAATACAACTCAAACTTTCCTGTAAACATGTGTATTTGTGTTGAGAAATACCTTTCTTTTATTGCACTACATTTTCTAAGCAGTTATATTTCGTTAATAGCTTACACTTTGCTCTATTGGAACTGTCCCTTTAATCATAACCTAAAATGAAAGCTTTCACCTCGTGGACCCGCCCACCTGCCTGACCACTCCCACATCCGCTCCTATAAAGCCGGGTCCTGGCCATACAACTTCCCTACTTTCACCGCCAAAGCCCGTGTCATAGCACTGCTTTAAGTTTAGTGTTAAAGTAGTTAGATTAGTTATAGGAGCTGTGTTGGCATTTTCTTTTGTTTCTTCCTCTCTCACTAATTTACGGGAGAAAGAAAGGATAATGTCGTCACCACCAGAGAGAGTAGAAGATGATGATCATTCTGACCGACGCTTCGCATTGGGCCGCGCGTCGCTGAGCAGACCCCCGCCGGCGTTGTCTCCGGCTCTGCAGCTGGATACTGTGCCTCGAGAGGCGGTCGGCTGTGTGAGAGCTGACGGTCTCTCTGGGCGGGTGATGTTTTGCGACGCGAGCCTCAGGTGTGTCAGGTGTGAGGGGGCAACTGCGCAGCTTGCGTAAGGTCGGCTCCAAGCGAGAACCCCTTCGTTGCCTCTTCATAGCGGTGGAGGGGGTTCTAGTTTGATGCCCCACGATGGAACAGTGCTCCTCGGAGAGGTCGTAGCTTTGTTTTCCTCGGGCCGTGATTCCGAGTCTGTGGTTCAAGTCCCCGGTCTCTAATAATAATAATAACTTAATTTTATATAGCGGCCTTCAAGAGACCCACGGTCGCTTTACATAGGCGGGGGGGGGGGGGGGGATAACAAAGTAACAGACAGTGGACAGACACAACATATACATATAAAGTGAGAGATTAGGTGTTAAAGGCCAAGTTGAAGCGGTGGGTTTTGAGCAGTTTTTTTTAATGAGTCCAGAGTTGAGTACACACCGTGACTGAGTGTAGGGGTGGAGGAGGTCAGTGAGGTGCCAGAGCGTGAAGGGATTTGTAGGTGAGCAGGAGGGTTTTGTAGGTGATGCGGGATTTGATGGGGAGGGCAGCTCCCTGATCTACTGCTCAGTGTCCACTGGTTGTACTGGGCAGCTCCCAGATCTACTGCTCAGTGTCCACTGGTTGTACTGGGCAGCTCCCAGATCTACTGCTCAGTGTCCACTGGTTGTACTGGGCAGCTCCCTGATCTACTGCTCAGTGTCCACTGGTTGTACTGGGCAGCTCCCTGATCTACTGCTCAGTGTCCACTGGTTGTACTGGGCAGCTCCCAGATCTACTGCTCAGTGTCCACTGGTTGTACTGGGCAGCTCCCTGATCTACTGCTCGGTGTTTCAAGTTTCTTTAATAGTTGTCATACAGAAGTACAGAATACTTTCATACAAAATGCTTCTTACTGTTACGCTCCAGAGACTGTGCTAGACAAGATAGTATCAAATAACATAGTATAGCATGTTATTTAGACGAAGAAAATGAGGTCACAGTGTTCGGTATAGACATATGTACAATGTTCTGAGTTACCATATAATATACAATACTATGCAGTGTACTAATGTACAGTACTATATAGTGCAAAGCAGAAATGGGATGAGGTACAATTTAGGTACAATTTACAGTAAGGTGTACGAGTTGTAGTGCAATCCTTCATCAATAAATATAAAGTGTGGGGAGTGGGTGCTACAGTGTGTTTGTTTAAAGTGGGTGTGTGCTATAAAGTGTGTGGAGTGGGTGCTACAGTGTGTTTGTTTAAAGTGAGTGTGTGCGTGTGGATGTGTGTGCTATGTGCGTTTGGTGGTTGTTGTGTAGTGTTCATTGTTCGTTTAGCAGCCTGATGGCCTGGTATGTGTATACAGTATAGAGGCTTTAAAACTTGATGGTTGTTGCATAGTGATTATTGTTCGTTTAGCGATTATTGTTCGTTTAGCAGCCTGATGGCCTGGGGATAGAAGCTTCTTCTGAGTCTTTCTGTGCTCGCCTTGAGACTCCGGTATCGCTTGCCTGACAGCAGCAGTTCAAAGAGGCAGTTGTTCGGGTGACTGGAGTCTTTAATGATTCTCTTAGCCTTGCCCTTGCAACGCTTGTTGTAAATGTTCTGGAGGGTGGGGAGCCCCCCTCCAATTGTGCGTTCGGCTGAACGTGTCACTCTTTGTAGTCTGCTTCGGTCTTGTGCAGTGCTATTCCCAAACCAGGAGGTGATGTTGCCGGTCAAGATGCTCTCTATTGTACATGAGTAGAAGTTCTTAAGGATCTTCTGACTGACTTGGAACTTCCTTAGGCGCCTGAGGAAGTAGAGGCGTTGTCGTGCCTTCTTCACAACACTGTCAATGTGTGTGGTCCATGTCAAGTCCTCGGATATGTAGGCTCCGAGGTACTTAAAGCTGTTGACTCTCAACCGGTGCCCCGTCGATGCTGAGGGGGCTGTAGTCCTTGACCCCCGACCTCCTGAAGTCCACAATCATCTCCTTTGTTTTGCTGACGTTCAGGGAGAGGCTGTTTTCCTGGCACCATCCCGCCAGGACCTTGACCTCTTCCAGGTAGGCCCTCTCGTCGTTGGCAGAGATCAGGCCCACCACCACTGTGTCGTCAGCAAATTTGATGATTGTATTGCTACTCCGCTGAGCCACACAGTCGTGTGTGTACAGGGAGTAGAGGAGGGGACTCAGAACACAGCCCTGGGGGGCCCCTATGTTGAGGGTGATGGATGAGGAGGTGCAGTTGCCTGCTCTCACCACCTGGGGTCTGCCAGTCAGGAAGTCCAAGACCCACTGGCAGAGGTCATAGTTCAAGCCCAGGTCCCTGAGCTTGGCTATGAGTATGGACTGGGTGTCCACTGGTTGTACTGGGCAGCTCCCTGATCTACTGCTCAGTGTCCACTGGTTGTACTGGGCAGCTCCCCAGATCTACTGCTCAGTGTCCACTGGTTGTACTGGGCAGCTCCCTGATCTACTGCTCAGTGTCCACTGGTTGTACTGGGCAGCTCCCTGATCTACTGCTCAGTGTCCACTGGTTGTACTGGGCAGCTCCCTGATCTACTGCTCAGTGTCCACTGGTTGTACTGGGCAGCTCCCCAGATCTACTGCTCAGTGTCCACTGGTTGTACTGGGCAGCTCCCTGATCTACTGCTCAGTGTCCACTGGTTGTACTGGGCAGCTCCCTGATCTACTGCTCAGTGTCCACTGGTTGTACTGGGCAGCTCCCTGATCTACTGCTCAGTGTCCACTGGTTGTACTGGGCAGCTCCCAGGTCTACTGCTCAGTGTCCACTGGTTGTACTGGGCAGCTCCCAGGTCTACTGCTCAGTGTCCACTGGTTGTACTGGGCAGCTCCCAGATCTACTGCTCAGTGTCCACTGGTTGTACTGGGCAGCTCCCTGATCTACTGCTCAGTGTCGACTGGTTGTACTGGGCAGCTCCCTGATCTACTGCTCAGTGTCCACTGGTTGTACTGGGCAGCTCCCTGATCTACTGCTCAGTGTCCACTGGTTGTACTGGGCAGCTCCCAGGTCTACTGCTCAGTGTCCACTGGTTGTACTGGGCAGCTCCCAGGTCTACTGCTCAGTGTCCACTGGTTGTACTGGGCAGCTCCCTGATCTACTGCTCAGTGTCCACTGGTTGTACTGGGCAGCTCCCTGATCTACTGCTCAGTGTCCACTGGTTGTACTGGGCGGCTCCCAGGTCTACTGCTCGGTGTCCACTGGTTGTACTGGTTGTACTGGTTGTACTGGGCGGCAGGTTGTACTGGTTGTACTGGGTGGCAGGTTGTACTGGGCGGCAGGTTGTACTGGTTGTACTGGGCGGCAGGTTGTACTGGGCGGCAGGTTGTACTGGTTGTACTGGTTGTACTGGGCGGCTGGTTGTACTGGTTGTACTGGTTGTACTGGGCGGCTGGTTGTACTGGTTGTACAGGTTGTACTGGGCGGCTGGTTGTACTGGTTGTACTGGTTGTACTGGGCGGCAGGTTGTACTGGTTGTACTGGTTGTACTGGGCGGCAGGTTGTACTGGTTGTACTGGTTGTACTGGGCGGCAGGTTGTACTGGTTGTACTGGTTGTACTGGGCGGCTGGTTGTACTGGTTGTACTGGGCGGCTGGTTGTACTGGTTGTACTGGTTGTACTGGGCAGCTGGTTGTACTGGTTGTACTGGGCGGCTGGTTGTACAGGTTGTACTGGGCGGCAGGTTGTACTGGGCGGCTGGTTGTACTGGTTGTACTGGGCAGCTGGTTGTACTGGGCGGCAGGTTGTACTGGGCGGCAGGTTGTACTGGTTGTACTGGGCGGCAGGTTGTACTGGTTGTACTGGTTGTACTGGGCGGCAGGTTGTACTGGTTGTACTGGGCGGCAGGTTGCACTGGGCAGCTCCCCAGGTCTGAATGTGTAACTTGAGTGTGAATCAGGGCGTCGTGCTCAGCGACCTGTGACCCTGGGGGTCAAATAAAGGTGAAGGAAAAACAAGACTTTATAGTTTCTGAATCAGAGGATGTTTAGGAGGAGAAGCGAGTGGAAGATATCGCAGCAACATTAGTATCTTAACATTAGTGTACTGTATTGTACCCATTCTGCAATCTGTTAATACAATTGTCAATCAATCAATCAATTAGAATGACTGAGTAGCATCTCAAGCGGTTTATGTTTATTTAGGATCCCCATTAGCTTTTGCACTTGACAAAAGCTATTCTTCCTGGGGTCCGGCACACACAACGATACAACAATATTCAATACATTACATCATTATCAACATCAATTACATCATTAACAATCTCATCCTCAGTTAAGGATGATATTGTACAAGATACTTATTAATCAAATGATTAAAATCAAATAAATAGTGCTTCCTGAGCAGCACTCACTGCCATCAACATAAATACAATTAACAGTCAATTGGTTTTCACCGCTCTGCCACAAGGGTTCAGTGCATGCTCGTTAGTAGATGATGGTATTAAAACATTTTCTTGAAAGTGGTTTTGGATTCTATTTCAGCGAAGTAGCTTGGCAATGAGTTCCATTCCATGATAGCTCTGTAAGTCACAGAAGATTTGAGTAGATTTGTTCTGGGTTTAGGTGCCAGTAGCCTGGCGTAGCTTGTCTGGTCATATGGTCATGTTCTTCTCTTATGTAAAACTATATGATCATAAAGATACTGTGGTTTCCAGAAGCCCTTCTGAATGCTCGTATGAAAAGGGTGTTTTGATGGGATGAGAAGAAGGGTATCTGAGGAGGCAGCGGTCGGTCATGGCGTGGTGGGCGTCGGTGGAACCTGGGGGTCCGGCTTGGACTGAGCCGCCTGCGCTGGAACCTGGGGGTCCGGCTTGGACTGAGCCGCCTGCGCCAAGGTCTCCAGTTGACCCATGAAGCGCTGCGTCTCGTCCGCTGAACTGCGGGTCCAGGCCAGGGGCAGGTGGGTCGGTACGGCCTTACGATCTAGAAGCACCCCGAGAACGATGGCGTCACAAAATTATTTCATATAGTTCATACGCGGTATCATCTTAGGCCACCATCATGATGGAAAACCTTTTTTATTTTATTTGAAGGGATGGTTGTAAATAGGGATGTTCAATATTGGCTTTCTTACCGATATACCGATATTGTCCAACTCTTAATTTCCGATACCGATATATGCAGGGTTCCCCCCCCCCCCCAAAAAACGGAATAATTTCAGGTAATTAACATTACATATATCTTGTCGTGGAATTAACACAACATTATGCATACTTTTGACAATAAATAAAATAAGAATTTGTTCTTACTTGCTTGCCTGTGTAAATAAAGGTTAAATCAATATAAAAACGTTTTTTTTTTTTTTATACCGATAATTTCCGATATTACATTTTAATGCCAATATCGGATATCCCTACTTTTTTTTATTTGAAGGGATGGTTGTAAATATATATATATACTTGTTCACCTTGAAAGAACTGTCCGCTGGGTGTTCTGGCTGCGACCCGGGACACCGCCAGCCAGACCACGGTGTCAGCCCCCTGCTGTGCACTACGGAGCCGGCCGCCCATCATGTGGTGGAACTGGGGCATGGAGGTGGACACGGCTGGGGGGGGAGAGAGGAGAGAGAGGGTGAAGGCTGGGGGGAGGAGAGGAGAGAGAGGGTGAAGGCTGGGGGGAGGAGAGAGGAGAGAGAGGGTGAAGGCTGGGGGAGAGAGGAGAGAGAGGGTGAAGGGGGGGAGGAGAGGAGAGAGAGGGTGAAGGGGAGGAGAGAGAGGGTGAAGGCTGGGGGAGGAGAGAGGAGAGAGAGGGTGAAGGCTGGGGGAGAGAGGAGAGAGAGGGTGAAGGCTGGGGGGAGGAGAGAGAGGGTGAAGGGGGGGAGAGGAGAGAGGAGAGAGAGGGTGAAGGCTGGGGGGGGAGAGAGAGGGTGAAGGGGGGGAGAGGAGAGAGGAGAGAGAGGGTGAAGGCTGGGGGGGGGAGAGAGGAGAGAGAGGGTGAAGGCTGGGGGAGAGAGAGGAGAGAGAGAGGGTGAAGGCTGGGGGGAGGAGAGAGGAGAGAGAGGGTGAAGGCTGGGGGGAGGAGAGAGAGAGAGGGTGAAGGCTGGGGGAGGAGAGAGAGAGAGGGTGAAGGCTGGGAGAGAGAGAGAGGAGAGAGAGGGTGAAGGGGGGGAGGAGAGAGAGAGAGGGGGTGAAGGCTGGGGGGGAGAGAGGAGAGAGAGGGTGAAGGGGGGGAGGAGAGAGAGGAGAGAGAGGGTGAAGGCTGGGGGAGAGAGAGGAGAGAGAGGGTGAAGGGGGGGAGGAGAGAGAGGGTGAAGGCTGGGGGGAGGAGAGGAGAGAGAGGGTGAAGGCTGGGGGGAGGAGAGGAGAGAGAGGGTGAAGGCTGGGGGGAGGAGAGAGGAGAGAGAGGGTGAAGGCTGGGAGGAGAGAGAGGGTGAAGGCTGGGGGAGAGGAGAGGAGAGAGAGGGTGAAGGCTGGGAGGAGAGAGAGGGTGAAGGCTGGGAGGAGAGAGAGGGTGAAGGCTGGGGGGAGGAGAGAGAGAGGGTGAAGGCTGGGGGAGAGAGGAGAGAGAGAGGGTGAAGGCTGGGGGGAGGAGAGAGAGAGGGTGAAGGCTGGGGGGAGAGAGAGGGTGAAGGCTGGGGGGAGGAGAGAGAGAGGGTGAAGGCTGGGGGGAGGAGAGAGAGAGAGGGTGAAGGCTGGGGGAGGAGAGGAGAGAGAGGGTGAAGGCTGGGGGGAGGAGAGAGAGAGGGTGAAGGCTGAGGAGAGAGGGTGAAGGCTGGGGGGAGGAGAGAGAGAGGGTGAAGGCTGGGGGGAGGAGAGGAGAGAGAGGGTGAAGGCTGGGGGGAGGAGAGAGAGGGTGAAGGCTGAGAGAGGAGAGAGAGGGTGAAGGCTGGGGGGAGAGAGAGGAGAGAGAGAGGGTGAAGGGGAGGAGAGAGAGAGGGTGAAGGGGGGGAGGAGAGAGGGTGAAGGCTGGGAGAGGAGAGAGAGGGTGAAGGCTGGGAGAGGAGAGAGAGAGAGGGTGAAGGCTGGGAGGAGAGAGAGAGGGTGAAGGCTGGGAGGAGAGAGAGGGTGAAGGCTGAGGAGGAGAGAGAGGGTGAAGGCTGAGGAGGAACTGGGGCATGGAGGTGGACCCCTACGCTCTGCATCTTCTAACTACACACCCTCAAGACCCCTACGCTCTACTTCTTCTAACTACACACCCTCAAGACCCCTACGCTCTGCATCTTCTAACTACACACCCTCAAGACCCCTACGCTCTGCATCTTCTAACTACACACCCTCAAGACCCCAACGCTCTGCATCTTCTAACTACACACCCTCAAGACCCCTACGCTCTACTTCTTCTAACTACACACCCTCAAGACCCCTACGCTCTGCATCTTCTAACTACACACCCTCAAGACCCATACGCTCTGCATTTTCTAACTACACACCCTCAAGACCCCTACGCTCTGCATCTTCTAACTACACACCCTCAAGACCCCTACGCTCTGCATCTTCTAACTACACACCCTCAAGACCCCAACGCTCTGCATCTTCTAACTACACACCCTCAAGACCCCTACGCTCTACTTCTTCTAACTACACACCCTCAAGACCCCAATGCTCTGTATCTTCTAACTACACACCCTCAAGACCCCTACGCTCTGCATCTTCTAACTACACACCCTCAAGACCCCTACGCTCTGCATCTTCTAACTACACACCCTCAAGACCGCTCTGCTCTGCATCTTCTAACTACACACCCTCAAGACCCCTACGCTCTGCATCTTCTAACTACACACCCTCAAGACCCCTACGCTCTGCATCTTCTAACTACACACCCTCAAGACCCCTACGCTCTGCATCTTCTAACTACACACCCTCAAGACCCCTACGCTCTGCATCTTCTAACTACACACCCTCAAGACCCCTACGCTCTGCATCTTCTAACTACACACCCTCAAGACCCCTACGCTCTGCATCTTCTAACTACACACCCTCAAGACCCCTACACTGCATCTTCTAACTACACACCCTCAAGACCCCTACGCTCTACATCTTTTAAATACACACCCTCAAGACCCCTACGCTCTGCATCTTCTAACTACACACCCTCAAGACCCCTACGCTCTGCATCTTCTAACTACACACTCTCAAGAACCCTACACTCTGCATCTTCTAACTACACACCCTCAAGACCCCTATGCTCTACATCTTCTAAATACACACCCTCAAGACCCCTACGCTCTGCATCTTCTAACTACACACCCTCAAGACCCCTACGCTCTGCATCTTCTAACTACACACTCTCAAGACCCCTACGCTCTGCATCTTCTAACTACACACCCTCAAGACCCCTACGCTCTGCATCTTCTAACTACACGCCCTCAAGACCCCTACGCTCTGCATCTTCTAACTACACACCCTCAAGACCCCTACGCTCTGCATCTTCTAACTACAAACCCTCAAGACCCCTACGCTCTGCATCTTCTAACTACACACCCTCAAGACCCATACGCTCTGCATTTTCTAACTACACACCCTCAAGACCCCTACGCTCTGCATCTTCTAACTACACACCCTCAAGACCCCTACGCTCTGCATCTTCTAACTACACACCCTCAAGACCCCTACGCTCTGCATCTTCTAACTACACACCCTCAAGACCCCTACGCTCTGCATCTTCTAACTACACACTCTCAAGACCCCTACGCTCTGCATCTTCTAACTACACACCCTCAAGACCCCTACACTGCATCTTCTAACTACACACCCTCAAGACCCCTACGCTCTACATCTTCTAAATACACACCCTCAAGACCCCTACGCTCTGCATCTTCTAACTACACACCCTCAAGACCCCTACGCTCTGCATCTTCTAACTACACACTCTCAAGACCCCTACGCTCTACATCTTCTAACTACACACCCTCAAGACCCCTACACTCTGCATTTTCTAACTACACACCCTCAAGACCCCTACGCTCTGCATCTTCTAACTACACACCCTCAAGACCCCTACGCTCTGCATCTTCTAACTACACACCCTCAAGACCCCAACGCTCTGCATCTTCTAACTACACACCCTCAAGACCCCAACGCTCTGCATCTTCTAACTACACACCCTCAAGACCCCTACGCTCTGCATCTTCTAACTACACACCCTCAAGACCCCTACGCTCTGCATCTTCTAACTACACACCCTCAAGACCCCTACGCTCTGCATCTTCTAACTACACACCCTCAAGACCCCTACGCTCTGCATCTTCTAACTACACACCCTCAAGACCCCTACGCTCTGCATCTTCTAACTACACACCCTCAAGACCCCTACGCTCTGCATCTTCTAACTACACACCCTCAAGACCCCTACACTCTGCATCTTCTAACTACACACCCTCAAGACCCCTACGCTCTACATCTTCTAAATACACACCCTCAAGACCCCTACGCTCTGCATCTTCTAACTACACACCCTCAAGACCCCTACGCTCTGCATCTTCTAACTACACACTCTCAAGACCCCTACGCTCTACATCTTCTAACTACACACCCTCAAGACCCCTACACTCTGCATTTTCTAACTACACACCCTCAAGACCCCTACGCTCTGCATCTTCTAACTACACACCCTCAAGACCCCTACGCTCTGCATCTTCTAACTACACAACCTCAAGACCCCTACGCTCTGCATCTTCTAACTACACACCCTCAAGACCCCTACGCTCTGCATTTTCTAACTACACACCCTCAAGACCCCTATGCTCTGCATCTTCTAACTACACACCCTCAAGACACCTACGCTCTGCATCTTCTAACTACACACCCTCAAGACCCCAACGCTCTGCATCTTCTAACTACACACCCTCAAGACCCCTACGCTCTACTTCTTCTAACTACACACTCTCAAGACCCCTACGCTCTGCATCTTCTAACTACACGCCCTCAAGACCCCTACGCTCTGCATCTTCTAACTACACACCCTCAAGACCCCTACGCTCTGCATCTTCTAACTACAAACCCTCAAGACCCCTACGCTCTACATCTTCTAACTACACACCCTCAAGACCCCTACGCTCTGCATCTTCTAACTACACACCCTCAAGACCCCTACGCTCTGCATCTTCTAACTACACAACCTCAAGACCCCTACGCTCTGCATCTTCTAACTACACAACCTCAAGACCCCTACGCTCTGCATCTTCTAACTACACACCCTCAAGACCCCTACGCTCTGCATTTTCTAACTACACACCCTCAAGACCCCTATGCTCTGCATCTTCTAACTACACACCCTCAAGACACCTACGCTCTGCATCTTCTAACTACACACCCTCAAGACCCCAACGCTCTGCATCTTCTAACTACACACCCTCAAGACCCCTACCCTCTACTTCTTCTAACTACACACTCTCAAGACCCCTACGCTCTGCATCTTCTAACTACACGCCCTCAAGACCCCTACGCTCTGCATCTTCTAACTACACACCCTCAAGACCCCTACGCTCTGCATCTTCTAACTACAAACCCTCAAGACCCCTACGCTCTGCATCTTCTAACTACACACCCTCAAGACCCATACGCTCTGCATTTTCTAACTACACACCCTCAAGACCCCTACGCTCTGCATCTTCTAACTACACACCCTCAAGACCCCTACGCTCTGCATCTTCTAACTACACACCCTCAAGACCCCAACGCTCTGCATCTTCTAACTACACACCCTCAAGACCCCTACGCTCTACTTCTTCTAACTACACACCCTCAAGACTCCAACGCTCTGTATCTTCTAACTACACACCCTCAAGACCCCTACGCTCTGCATCTTCTAACTACACACCCTCAAGACCCCTACGCTCTGCATCTTCTAACTACACACCCTCAAGACCGCTCTGCTCTGCATCTTCTAACTACACACCCTCAAGACCCCTACGCTCTGCATCTTCTAACTACACACCCTCAAGACCCCTACGCTCTGCATCTTCTAACTACACACCCTCAAGACCGCTCTGCTCTGCATCTTCTAACTACACACCCTCAAGACCCCTACGCTCTGCATCTTCTAACTACACACCCTCAAGACCCCTACGCTCTGCATCTTCTAACTACACACCCTCAAGACCCCTACGCTCTGCATCTTCTAACTACACACCCTCAAGACCCCTACGCTCTGCATCTTCTAACTACACACCCTCAAGACCCCTACGCTCTGCATCTTCTGGCCGTCTCAGACTACTCCTATCTGAGCTCCGGGAGGGTCATCAAAAATAAGTCGCCTATTCTCAGTCCTTGCCCCACAATGCTGGAATGAACTACCCACCCCAGTTAGGACAGCAGCCGAAACCCGTCCAATCTTTCGCCGTCGACTAAAGACGCACTTCTTCAACCATTATCTGAAATTACGTTTTTTCTTTTCTTTTTAATGTCTAACCCTAACTTGTCGTACAGAACTTGTAAGTCGCTTTGGATAAAAGCGTTCAGCTAAATGACTAAATGTAAATGTGAAGGCTTAGGAGGAACTGGGGCATGGAGGTGGACACGGCTCGGGGAGGAGAGGAGAGGGAGAGGGCACAGGCTGAGGAGGACAACATAGATATATAGATATATAAACACTAGATGGCTCAAGGCGGAGTCTCCCGTGTTTTTCACTGGCGTCCATCTTGCTTGAGTGGACTACTGCTTTAAGGCGATGATCTGCACAGACAAAAATACTCTTAACTCGCTGAAATCTTGACGGATTTGTTTATTACAAACGTTATTAACGTGGCTATGATTCTTGATTGGAAGAATTCTTGAATATATATATATATATATTTTTTTATATATGAAAGTCCATTATAAGTATGCAGTATGATAATAACTACCGTACTTTTCGCACTATAAGCCGCACCTGACTATAAGCCGCAGCAGCTAAATTGAATGGTGTGTACATATATAAGCCGCACTGGACTATAAGCTGCATGTGTTTTAATGTTTTTAACCTCACCCGGCCCGGACATGGAAAGGATTGACAGATTGATTGCTCTTTCTCGATTCTGTGGGTGGTGGTGCATGGCCGTTCTTATATTGAGCTTTAAGTTCCCACATCTACAGAGAATGACTCCCACCTCTACAGAGAATGACTCCCATTGGGACACAATACTGTCGGACAAATACCGTAATTCCTCTAATAGTAACCCCGGCTTGTATTTGTTTCAACTGTAGCGGGTACCAGGCTTGTATTAGGAGGAGGCCTGTATAAGAGGGAGGCCTATATTTAAAATTTTCAAACGGATCATAATGAATAAATCAACATTTTGTGTCAGTTTGAACCCAGTAAAATGTACTGGGTTCATTTATTGAAACCAAGTACTGTATGAAATAGTGCAATTACAGGTGGTCACTGGTCATTTCAACGTTTTCAAAGTGAAATCAAGTAACTAGCTCAGTATGCAGCTCAGTATATTAGTAACCCGGCTTGTATTAGGAGGCCGGCTTATAATTGCTTAGCTCAAGAGCGCACCCGGCCATTAATAGAGACCCGGCTTGTATTTGAGACCCGGTTACTATTAGAGGAATTACGGTAACAAGAATTAACTCATTTGTATTAAGTTTAGCAAATAAGGGAACCGATAAATAACATTTCAATGCAGTAAAAAAAGCAATATTTCGATTTTCGGGTTTTGTCCACATATAAGCCGCACCGTTATATAAGCCGCAGGGTCGAAAAATGGGGGGAAAAGCTGCGGCTTATAGTCCGAAAAGTACGGTACATCTCTGACGTTTTTTTAACAAACCAAACGGTTGAAAATTGAGCAAGCTATGGTTATTTCAATAGTACATGCACCACCATAGACATTAGGGATGTGCATCTCCATCACGAGGCCGATGCGATGCGCATCTCGATACGGTGCCAACGATACGATACATTAACGATACATTTGAAGCACCGGGCGATGCAATGCGATACGATTCACCCCCTGTTGAGATACGATACGATACGATTCGATACGATTTGATTCAACATAATGCGATTCGGGGCGATACGATGCGATTCAACACGATGCAAAATAATGATACAATTTTATGGTATGACAGAGGATTTGGTTGTATTCCTTATATGCAGCTTATATTATTATTAAAAATAAAATAATCTACTGTAAGACAATTTATATAAAAACTCTTGGGTGCCTAAGAAGACTTTTGCATAAACTGTCTTTTCTATCCACTTTAGCTAAAAACACACACACAATGTACTACTGTGAGACAATAATAATCATACACAAAGGGATAATGGCTTATAGCAGACTTAAATGATTTTATAATATTTCAGATAATGAAATTAAATGTTTATCATCAACTATCCAATTAGTATTTATATTGTAACGTTTGGCCACGTTAAATCATTGAACAGAGAGAGAGAGAGAGAGAGAGCCCGTCTGAGTCGCGTAGTTGATGATGTCACACACTAGGCTAGGATCGGATGTCAACAGAACGCACACGGAGCCAGCCTGGATAGCCTGCTGCATGAAGCGATATAAATAAACCAATAGCCAATAAATGTGAAGTTATCTTTGAACCTGTTGTCAAGCGTCTTCAATATACCCCCCCCCCCTCCTCACTAATGGAACTGGTGTTGCGTTAGTTAGTTAGTTAGACACTGTAGTTTAGTTTAGCGTTAGCTGAACGGCTAACTGGCGTTAGCCAGAGGAAGCCCAATTCTATTCATGTCCTCGACTTCCACTGTTTGTTGTTGTTAACTGTGACGCGGCTCTCGCCTTCTGTATTAGTAGTATAGTATCAGCTGTGTGCAGTCACAGTGCACTGCTGACAGAAGTGGATGAGAGGAAATTATATTAATGCATCGGTTTTGACCGACGCAAAGACGCTACAACAAGATGCATCGCGAGTTCAACCTGAGTTCTAGCCGGTGCGCACGTATTCCACCGGTGCACGCGCATCGCAAAGTGTATGCCGGCGCACCGATGCAAATCGATGAATCGTCACATCACTAATAGACATGCATGTTATGAGGGGGCGTGCTCCACCTACGCAAGATGGCCGCCATGTGGCAACGTCGGCCTCCGTCGGCCAGCAGCGAGGGTGAGTCATCTAGTGATATATATCTATGGTGGAGACAGCTGGGGGGAGAGAGAGGGTGAAGGCTTAGGAGGAACTGGGGCATGGAGGTTAGGGATGCACCGATCCGACTTTTTCAGTCCCGATACCGATACCTGGGCTTTGGGTATCGGCCGATACCGAGTACCGATCCGATACCCATTGTTCAATTAATAAACTGAATTAATAAACTGTGTGGAAGAGACTGGGATCATTCTTTTGTGCAAGGCAACATCAGGCTTGACTTAAAACATTACTTTCCTAACTTAGTGAAACAAAATGTAACAAATTAACACATAAATGTACTGAATTGTTATTTATTATGTTATTTATTATTATATTATATATATCTTTTTTTATCCGATATTTTAAAAATTATAATTGTTGTAGCCAATTTAATGATTTTCTGTTTTTGTATTACTGTATGAAGGCACCGTGTCATCATGAAAGTGTTGACCAATTAGCAGGCAGTGGGCTCAGGAGGCGGGGCTCATGTGTGCTCAAGTGCAATCTATATGTATGGGTTCACAGGTGTGCAGCGGCAGGGAATTTGGGTAATCTTCACAGGGAAGCCACACTATCTTTTTACCGTGCTCGTTTGTTTGTTTTCAGTTACTTTGCGTCAATTTTTGAGTTTATTTTGTATGCTTATATTTGTCCACACAGCAAGTAATAATAAAACACTCTCAACAGTGACCAAGGAGAAGACATCATTTATTATCAACAAGCATCACGCGTAGGAAAGAGCTTCACCCAGTATTCCCTCACTGGCAACATTTTCTTGTTAGGTTGCCCTTACAATAATAATTATACCCGATCCAGCTATTTTAGTCATATCGGGGCCGATATCAATATCGGATCGGTGCATCCCTAATGGAGGTGGCCCCAGCTGGGGGAGGAGGAGAGAGGGTGAAGGCTTAGGCTGCGGTTACACTAGGCCCGGTTTTCAGAATGCTACGTAATGGCAGGCAAGTTAGACATCGTTTTTGCCTCCTGAGCACAGTGATGTATATACATGTAGTACAATGCCAAAGCAGTAGGTGGCGATGTAGTTCAAACATGAAGGCCATTTTCAACCAATCAGAAAAGTTGAATGTGCCAATAAACTTCCTGCTAAAAATCAACAATCCACCATCTTTAAATGCCTCGCGTGAGCCATTTAGCCAACGTAGCATTTATTTTTCAGCAAAGAAAGTGCAATAAACAAAACGGATACATTCACTGTGTGTTCTGCCTCTCACTTGTTGATGAAACAAAACTAACATCAACACAATTGACCACCAAGAGCGGAGTTTAGTCTCACAAAAAGATCGTCGCAGATTTTGTTAGTTTATGTGCTAACGTGATTGGAATATGCCAGTATAACAGTATAGCATTGTGGCTAGCAGCGAAGTTTGTTAGCTTACGTGCTAACGTGATTGGGATATGCCATTATAACACTATAGCATTGTGGCTAGCAGCTTGGTAACGTTAATGCTAGCAGAATGAATGGATGTAAACTTTATTTAACAGATTGCAGAATGGGTACAATACAATACGGCTCAATACAAACAATTGTTAAGGGAATGCAGATTGTTGTAGCTTGGACTGGGCTCCTTATAACAATAACTTGACAACACATGGTAGCCGCAGCTACTTGGGACAGCTCTGCTGTAAACACTGGAAATAACCGTGCAGGTCTCTACTGCGCATGGGCATTGAGCAACAACGGCTCCGTATCCGGCTTGCGCAGATTACATGGCACCATTGTCGGCGAGTTTCGGTGAGTTTCGAAAACAAAAACACCTTTTGAGCGTTCCCGCTAGGGCAGTGGTCACCAACCCGTCGATCTTGATCGACTGGTCGATCTTTGAGACCTTCCCTGTAGATCTTTCCCTGAAATTTTTTTATTTATTTTTTTTATCTTTCCCTGAGAGTCCACATTACAGTTCTACTTTTGTTTTGATGTGAAAAGTGATGCTGCATAAGATTACTGCACTTAGCACTGACTGAGAAAGTGCATATTACAGTTCTACTTTGACAAACATATTTACAATTAGCATTTTCTAATGTTAATAATATGAGATTATAGTTCTACTTTTGTTTTGATGTGAAAAGTGATGCTGCATAAGAGGACTGCACTTAGCACTGACTGAGAAAGTACATATTACAGTTCTACTCTATAAAATGCTAATTGTAAATATGTTTGGCAATGTTAATTAACACTTTAATCGCCATGGGTTAAATTCTTAATATACCATCCTCCGCCAGCTCTATTTGTCTATGGAGAAGTTCCCCTTCTTTGCAGGGCTATAACTTTTTAAATTCTATTGCTACATTGCCATTATTATGGCCCATTCAATGTCCTATAAGTATTGTTCAGGGTGTAGCAACGTTAAACTTTTTCATTCACATATTCATACTAAAATATGGTCTAAAGTATAAGTATGTTTTTATCGTTTTCTGCAGCTTTCTTCAGAACGTGATTTATAGCCCTAAATGCATTATATTGATGATCAAATACAGTTTGGTAGGAATCTGTGCGAGATAAAAAGTTTCAACTGGACGTACTTCTAGAAGTTTCTACGCATCATCTGATGTTGACCGGATGGGCGGGGGATCGTTTATAATTCCGTGGGCAGCGTTAGATGATTCATCCAGAGTGGGTCATATGTTCATCAGATCAGTTAGTATAGAATACGTTAGAAAATAACGCTGAATCTTACCGTGGCTTCCTCGCGCCGCTGGCAGATGAGCGTGGAACAGATTTTTTCTATTATGGGATGTAGAAATGCCCGATCCATTTCCAGGTTGTATAATAGTATATATGTCCAAATAACGTTGTTTATTGAGTTAGGGCGAGCGATCTATTATCCAGTGTTTCAAGATGGAGTCGCGGGAGCTATAGCGAGTGGCCGGACCACATTTGGATGAGTACTACCGGTTCAAAGGTTAATATCCGGTTGGCGATCTGCCGATCGGCCACCAGATGGCGCTCTTGAACCGCTAGAGAGTTGAGAGGAGATCAGCACTGTGTCTCAGGGCTCCGGAAAGGAAATATTATTTCGATGACAGATTTTTGAAATATTGACATCAAAGACGAGTTACGGCGTCTTCGGCAGAATGAGCATGGCTCGGAATGACGTGAAAACTCGTTTTCGGCGACCATAGTGTTAATAGAAGGTCCACATTACAGTTCTACTTTTGTTTTGATGTGAAAAGTGATGCTGCATAAGATGACTGCACTTAGCACTGACTGAGAAAGTACACATTACAGTTCTACTTTATAAAATGCTAATTGTAAATATGTTTGTCAATGTTAATAATATGAGAAAGTCCACATTACAGTTCTACTTTTGTTTTGATGTGAAAAGTGATGCTGCATAAGATGACTGCACTTAGCACTGACTGAGAAAGTACACATTACAGTTCTACTTTATAAAATGCTAATTGTAAATATGTTTGTCAATGTTAATAATATGAGAAAGTCCACATTACAGTTCTACTTTTGTTTTGATGTGAAAAGTGATGCTGCATAAGATTACTGCACTTAGCACTGACTGAGAAAGTACATATTACAGTTCTACTTTGACAAACTGTGATGTACGTGGGTTGGTCATTATCATTGTTACTGTATTTGGAAGACCATGTGAACATCAGGTTAGTATAATTCGTTTGGGTTGTGTTATTTTTGTTTGTGTGATGTGTCATCTTCTAATTCTGTTTTTCTTTCTCCCTTCCCCAGATACCACTCATCCCCCTGATTGAGCTGATTGCACCTCCTTGGTGCACCTGTGGGCAGTCAGTGGAATGAGTGGTTATAGTCTGGAAGATGACACACACACGGGGCACCTCAATTGAATCACTGCCACGTTCCAGAGTGGAGTGAGGAGGTTGCCTTCTCGCCTAGCTGTAGCTGTGGAATGATATCGTGTGGCTTTCTCTTTGTGTCCCATGACTGGCACAGTTACATTTATACAGTGATGCCACAGATTACTTGTAAAAGTAATCTGATTACTGATTACTGATTACTCCTTTAAAAAGTAATCTAAGTTACTTTACTGATTACTTGATTATCAGAGTAACTTAGTTACTTTGAAAGTAACTAGGTTACGAAGTCGTCCCCCCTGCTGCTGCCACAACATAAGAATGACAAAAAAAATTTGAGTAAAATGTACTCAGTTTGAGTAAAACGTACTAATAGGGCAGGTAGGCCTATCTATAGATCTATAGATTTCACAAAAGATAAATGGTCAATAACACCACATGTAGGCTGATATGTAGCCTACCTTTGAGGCCTGCCCTATTCAGATATGGTTCTAATGTTCCTAGTGAAACAGGGGAGAGGGGTGAGTAAACCAGTGATTATATCTCAGTAACAGAATCTTCTCAAACCTCTTGTCAGAAAGTCTGTTCCTTCTAGGCGTGAGCACCAACCCTCCCAGACTAAAAAGCCATTCCACAGGAGCCCTTGATGGGTTGGAGTGTTATACTTCAAGAAAATGTTCTTTATGTTTGAATACCTATCCAGTATCTGAAGCTCATGATCTTAAAAAACAGCCGATTAAACGGTACTGCTCCTCCTATGCTATTATTATTATTATTATTATTATTATTATTATTATTATTTATTATTGTGTGCTACTGACAACCTACATACTGCAGTATGGTGTTCCATGTTCATGAATAGTGCAATGCAAAAGATGTTTAACTCAAAGGTGGAACATACCTGCACTCTATCCGTTTGGCTGGTGGACCTCCGAGTCCTCCTGTACCTAGTCGAAGCGTCGGCTAGTGTTGTGATTCCAGATGCTTTCAATGCAATTGGATGTGCTGTTTTTAGCGGTAGACAGTATTTTGTTTCCTCCACATATGAATGTTTTTTTCACCCGGCTTAGCTGACACAAACGTGAAGTAGTGACTGAGGCTACGTTTAGACGGAGAGAGTCTGAACAGAAACCGCAAAAGTCGTCTTGCGGTTTCACTTTAAATTTTGCGTTTAGACGAGCATTTTGGGGTGGAATTCTCCGTGCAGACGAGGCTGTAACGACGGAGCCCCGCTGTCACACGATTGGCGCATATGTCACATGACGTGCTGTGAAGACCCGCCCTACTCTGCCTCTGATTCGCAGACTGTGGATGGGGAATGTGATTGGACCAAAGCAGAGTCACTCACAGACAGAGGGTCCAGTCACGCCGCGGGACACATTCTTGTGTATTTAACCCTTTCACTGCCACACGACGTCACTCCCAAATAAGAAAAACAGCTCAAAATGTATTTTTGACTGTTGAAAACGAAAGAAAATACTGCATTCTGCCTGCATTATGAGATAGTAACGAAATAGTAACGCACAGCCACTTGGACAAGTAACTGCAATCAGATTACTGGCTTGTAAAGATTAACGCGTTAGATTACTATTTTCGGGAAAAGGTAATCAGATTACAGTAACGCGTTACTTAGTAACGCGTTACTGGCATCACTGCATTTATATTATTTACTAAGTGTTTGTTTGTATATATGTATGTCTTGTTTGTCCTCCCCTACCTTTTTCCCCTGTGCATTATGGTGGAGGTTTCAATCTCTATCACCATAAATATATAATTTACTATTTGGAAAACATCTTGTGTTGTGGCTTTCTTACCTACCTGGGACATTGCTTTAAACGCATTTACTGAGAGAGGCTGTTTTTTGTTCATGTGCAGCCGGCTCCAGTTATTATTCTGTGTGGTCCTTAGACCTTTGTACATGACATGGGGGCTCGTTAGTTTGCACAATTGTATAGTTCCTTGTTTGTTATGTAACATTGTAACTTGTCGATTGGAGCATGTCAGGTAAGATAGCGTTTTTTTTTCCATTGGTAAGTTATATTGTTGTGTTTCCATTTTCCGTGCTACACAGTTTGATTGATGTAAACCGTTCTTGTGTGTAATACTCTTAACTAATCTTTTTTCTGCCACATAGGTAACAGGGCGATCACCTGCCTGGTTAGTGGGAGGGGGGCACGCGTCGTAATTCCGGTGGAGCGCGCAATGAAATCGGTAAGCGACTGAAGATATGTGTAGCCTCGTCCCGCTAGGGGGGTAGTTTAGCTGGGGATATGCTAGAGTGACACAGGTGATCCTAGTTAGGTGGTTAGGACCAACGTTTATTGTTTTCATGAATGGTAGATGTGGGCATTAAATCAGATTGGTTAAAGTGTATACTGCGGAATGTGGCGATTAAATGTGTTACGCACGGATATTGTGGAGTAGGTGAGTGGATGTTTTCCTGGTGCCTGTTATTTGTTTGGTGGCAACGCGGGTTGCTACGGGAGCGCAGGGTATTTATACATATGTTATTTGTGGCATAGTCATATTCTGCAAGAGGTATGGCTGGGGCAGCTTTTACTTTGGACGTTTTTTTGGCGGACCCTACGAGGGATAAAATTGATATCTGCACAAAAATAGACTTGTGTAGTGTCGCCAAACATTATGGCATTACTGTCCAAAGTTCGAAAAGTAAGGAGGAGTTGAAAGCAATCGTGCTGGCTGGGTTGTTGGATAAAAATATATTTAGTTTGCCCATAGCCCAGGGAAATGTCTCTGAGAACGTCGCGCACGGCGAGGCGGCTGGCAAGTCTAGTGAGGACACTGGTGGTTTAGATCGAAACGCTGGTGCGGTACAAAAACGGAGAGGTGGCATTACCAAGGGGGAGGAGAATGACAGTGATAACTCTGTACACTCAGGACGTGCCTCTGTTTCTTCTCCCACTCTTAAATCGAGTAGACGTTTGGCCCGTCTCCAGATGGAGGAGAGAGCGGCTATGCGAGACAGGGAGGAGAGGAAGGAAGAGAGAGACAGGGAAGAGAGAAGGGAGGAAAGAGAGATGAGAAGGGAGGAAAGAGAGGAAAGAAAGAGGAAAGAGAGATGCTGAGGGAAAAGGAGGAGAAGGACAGGGCGCTCCAGGTGACTATAAGAAGGATGGAGTTGGAGAGTGGTGGCTCTTCCTCCTCCTCAACTGAAGTCTCCCAGGCCCCTTTTGATGTTAGTCAGCATATTTAGTTGGTTCCCATTTTTCGGGAGTCTGAGGTGGAATCATATTTCTCTGCTTTTGAGCGTATAGCGTGGGCTTTGCATTGGCCAAAGGACATGTGGGCGATTTTATTACAATGCAAACTCACGGGTAGGGCTCAGGAGGCGTGCCAGTCATTATCGTTGAATGACAGCTTGGTATATGAGAAAGTGAAGAGTGCTGTCTTGCGTGTATATGAATTGGTGCCGGAAACGTATAGGCAACGTTTTAGGGCACTAAGTAAATCCCCTTCTCAAACACATGTTGATTTTTCTCGTGAACAGCGGATTCTGTTTAATCGATGGTGTTCGGCGTGTGAAGTGGATGATGTAGCAGCTTTGAGTGAGTTGGTCCTCATTGAGCAATTTAAGACCTGCATGCCCGAGCGCATCGTGGTGTATTTAAATGAACGCAAAGTATCTACTCTCCACGAAGCTGCAATTTTAGCAGACGAGTTCAAGTTTCAAGTTTCAAGTTTCTTTAATAGTTGTCATACAGAAGTACAGAATACTTTCATACAAAATGCTTCTTACTGTTACGCTCCAGAGACTGTGCTAGACAAGATAGTATCAAATAACATAGTATAGCATGTAATTTAGAAGAAGAAAATGAGGTCACAGTGTTCGGTATAGACATATGTACAATGTTCTGAGTTACCATATAATATACAATACTATGCAGTGTACTAATGTACAGTACTATATAGTGCAAAGCAGAAATGGGATGAGGTACAATTTAGGTACAATTTACAGTAAGGTGTACGAGTTGTAGTGCAATCCTTCATCAATAAATATAAAGTGTGGGGAGTGGGTGCTACAGTGTGTTTGTTTAAAGTGGGTGTGTGCTATAAAGTGTGTGGAGTGGGTGCTACAGTGTGTTTGTTTAAAGTGAGTGTGTGCGTGTGGATGTGTGTGCTATGTGCGTTTGGTGGTTGTTGTTGTGTAGTGTTCATTGTTCGTTTAGCAGCCTGATGGCCTGGGGATAGAAGCTTCTTCTGAGTCTTTCTGTGCTCGCCTTGAGACTCCGGTATCGCTTGCCTGACCGCAGCAGTTCAAAGAGGCAGTTGTTCGGGTGACTGGAGTCTTTAATGATTCTCTTAGCCTTGCCCTTGCAACGCTTGTTGTAAATGTTCTGGAGGGTGGGGAGCCCCCCTCCAATTGTGCGTTCGGCTGAACGTGTCACTCTTTGTAGTCTGCTTCGGTCTTGTGCAGTGCTATTCCCAAACCAGGAGGTGATGTTGCCGGTCAAGATGCTCTCTATTGTACATGAGTAGAAGTTCTTAAGGATCTTCTGACTGACTTGGAACTTCCTTAGGCGCCTGAGGAAGTAGAGGCGTTGTCGTGCCTTCTTCACAACACTGTCAATGTGTGTGGTCCATGTCAAGTCCTCGGATATGTAGGCTCCGAGGTACTTAAAGCTGTTGACTCTCTCAACCGGTGCCCCGTCGATGCTGAGGGGGCTGTAGTCCTTGACCCCCGACCTCCTGAAGTCCACAATCATCTCCTTTGTTTTGCTGACGTTCAGGGAGAGGCTGTTTTCCTGGCACCATCCCGCCAGGACCTTGACCTCTTCCAGGTAGGCCCTCTCGTCGTTGGCAGAGATCAGGCCCACCACCACTGTGTCGTCAGCAAATTTGATGATTGTATTGCTACTCCGCTGAGCCACACAGTCGTGTGTGTACAGGGAGTAGAGGAGGGGACTCAAAACACAGCCCTGGGGGGCCCCTATGTTGAGGGTGATGGATGAGGAGGTGCAGTTGCCTGCTCTCACCACCTGGGGTCTGCCAGTCAGGAAGTCCAAGACCCACTGGCAGAGGTCATAGTTCAAGCCCAGGTCCCTGAGCTTGGCTATGAGTATGGAGGGGACTATGGTATTGAATGCCGAGCTGTAGTCGATGAATAGCATTCTCACATAGTTCCCCTGCCTCTTGTCCAGGTGTGATGCTGCTGTGTGCAGCACATGGGCTATGGCGTCCTCCGTGGACCTGTTGGGGCGGTATGCAAATTGCAGGGGGTCCATGTTGATGGGGAGGGAGGAGCAGTTGACAGTAGCCTTGACCCACAGCAGTTCGCATTGACCCACAAATATGTGGGAATCACACATGTTTCGGTGCGTGATGGTGTGTATGTTGGTGGCAGTTCGTTCTCTCCGTTTCGGGGAGGTGACGAGCGCGCATTCCGACCACGCTCACCGCCGTCTGAAAAGGCCACCTTTGTGTGTCATTATTGTAAGAAAGAAGGGCATTTTATGAGGGACTGTCATGCGCTAAGGGATCGACAGGAGACCAGGGAGTCAGCCCAGTAACCGAAAGGGGTGGGGTTGATTGGTACAGTGTCATGTCCTGACCAGAATAGCTCTTTTGAACCCTTTTTGTTTGATGGTTATGTGTCCCTGTCGGGTAAAGTTGGGGACTACCAACAGGTGAGAATACTCCGTGATACAGGAGCCTCTCAATCGTTCATCCTGGCTGATGTATTACCATTGGATGTGGACTCCTGTCAGTCGAGTGAATTGGTGAGAGGTATTGACATGGGGTGTGTGCGCGTGCCGTTGCATAAGGTGCATGTACAGTCTGCACTGATCACAGGTTGTTTTCCGGTCGCGGTTCGCCCATGTTTTCCCGTAAAGGGTGTGGATTTCGTCATGGGGAATGATATCGCTGGGGGTAAGGTCGTCCCTGTGTTGGAGGTTGAAGACGCTCCATTTACTGACTCATTGTGTGATGCATTGATTGATAATCACCCCAATGTCCCTTCTATTTGTGCTGTCACTAGGGCACAGGAGCGGAAGCGAGACCAAGGTCTAGCATTGGGTGACTCTGTCTGTGGTGAGTTTTGCAAATTGGCGGTGGTGCAGCATTTTGAGGCGTGGGATGAGGTGTTTATTGTGCTGCCCACGCCTGGTACTGTGCTCACTGCCCGGTTCTCAGGACCTTATGTGGTAAAAAGAAAGGTGTCTGCCACTAAGTATATGTTGTATACGCCCGAGCGGCGGAGGAGGACACGCTGGTGTCATGTGAATAGGCTAATGAAAGGTTCTGCCCGCGTCTCGTCGGAGTTGGGATGTGACAGGGTTGTTGGTTCACATGCTGGGTTGTGTTCTATTGTGCCTTGCAGGACGCATAGTGCTGATGTTGGGAGTGCGAACCCCGTTTACGCAGTTCGCGTATCGGTGTCCGGTGGCGATGAGGGAGGTCATGGGGAGAGTGGCTATGTGCCCTGACAAAAGAAAAAGGGGGCTAGCTTCACCTGGCCATGGTCCCTGGAACTCTCCTTGCCTTCTAGCTCCCATGGCTAATGTGTCTCTCCATTCTTTTTGTACTACAGGAGGGTGAACGTAATGACGGTGCCTGTCTTGTTCCCGTTATGGCCTCGGTATGAGGAATGCACCGGCCACGTTCTGACGGCTGATGCATGTGGTATTGGGAGGGTGATGTTTATTTATTTCTGTTCTGTTGGTGCTAATCTGATGTTGGTTAAGATAGGTAACAATGTTTTGCTAACCCTGCGGGTTCGCTCTTATGGGGGAGGTGTGACGTACGTGGGTTGGTCATTATCATTGTTACTGTATTTGGAAGACCATGTGAACATCAGGTTAGTATAATTAGTATGGGTTGTGTTATTTTTGTTTGTGTGATGTGTCATCTTCTAATTCTGTTTTTCTTTCTCCCTTCCCCAGATACCACTCATCCCCCTGATTGAGCTGATTGCACCTGCTTGGTGCACCTGTGGGCAGTCAGTGGAATGAGTGGTTATAGTCTGGAAGATGACACACACACAGGGCACCTCAATTGAATCACTGCCACGTTCCAGAGTGGAGTGAGGAGGTTGCCTTCTCGCCTAGCTGTAGCTGTGGAATGATATCGTGTGGCTTTCTCTTTGTGTCCCATGACTGGCACAGTTACATTTATATTATTTACTACGTGTTTGTTTGTATATATGTATGTCTTGTTTGTCCTCCCCTACCTTTTCCCCCTGTGCATTATGGTGGAGGTTTCAATCCCTATCACCATAAATATATAATTTACTATTTGGAAAACATCTTGTGTTGTGGCTTTCTTACCTACCTGGGACATTGCTTTAAACGCATTTACTGAGAGAGGCTGTTTTTTGTTCATGTGCAGCCGGCTCCAGTTATTATTCTGTGTGGTCCTTAGACCTTTGTACATGACACAAACATATTTACAATTAGCATTTTCTAATGTTAATAATATGAGAGTCCACATTATAGTTCTACTTTTGTTTTGATGTGAAAAGTGATGCTGCATAAGAGGACTGCACTTAGCACTGACTGAGAAAGTACATATTACAGTTCTACTTTATAAAATGCTAATTGTAAATATGTTTGGCAATGTTAATTAATAGGAGAAGGTCCACATTACAGTTCTACTTTTGTTTTGATGTGAAAAGTGATGCTGCATAAGATGACTGCACTTAGCACTGACTGAGAAAGTACACATTACAGTTCTACTTTATAAAATGCTAATTGTAAATATGTTTGTCAATGTTAATAATATGAGAAAGTCCACATTACAGTTCTACTTTTGTTTTGATGTGAAAAGTGATGCTGCATAAGATGACTGCACTTAGCACTGACTGAGAAAGTACACATTACAGTTCTACTTTATAAAATGCTAATTGTAAATATGTTTGTCAATGTTAATAATATGAGAAAGTCCACATTACAGTTCTACTTTTGTTTTGATGTGAAAAGTGATGCTGCATAAGATGACTGCACTTAGCACTGACTGAGAAAGTACATATTACAGTTCTACTTTGACATTTTAATGTTGGACCAAAGCATTGCATGTAATTAGAATAAAGGCAAATAAAAGTCATTTAGTTTACAGTACAATCTTGGCTGTCTTTTTCTCTCAACGCTTCAATAGGTAGATCTTGCCTTCACCAAAAAAAAAATAAGTGATCTTGGGCTTAAAAAGGTTGGTGACCACTGCGCTAGGGGAACGCGTTTTCCTGCCAAAGCGGCGTTTCTTTTTAACTTGGACATGCAAACGTAATCATTCAGCAACAAAAACTAAAACAAAAACCCCAGTGTAACCATGGCCTTAGGAGCTTGTGTGTGTGCGTTTCTTTCTGCTCTTCTGTAGGTATCTGACCAATTACGTTGTGTAAGCGTCACCCTGGTTGTTGTCACAACACGCCCCATAATGGAGAAGGATTATAATAAAGCCGCATATAGTTTCTGCCATCGGAGCGTTTTACAAGACGAAATAGTTTCTGCCTACTGTTGAAGTGCCACAAACTACAGTGACTTTTTGTATTTGACATCCTGTTCTCTCTCTGTCTTATGGCACTTGTATGATGTAATATATTAAGCATTAACATATATAAATACTATAGTGGATTAAATATATGTTTATTGTATATGCTGAAGGACCATGTATTGTATATCTTGTATCTTGTATATCACAGCAGTGCAATTGTTTCGTTCCCTGCTACTGCTGGGCGCTTTAGGAATGTAGGAGTCCACCGTGTCTGACCTTGAGCTTCTGTAAGGTAGGAGTCCACCGTGTCTGACCTTGAGCTTCTGTAAGGTAGGAGTCCACCGTGTCTGACCTTGAGCTTCTGTAAGGTAGGAGTCCACCGTGTCTGACCTTGAGCTTCTGTAAGGTAGGAGTCCACCGTGTCTGACCTTGAGCTTCTGTAAGGTAGGAGTCCACCGTGTCTGACCTTGAGCTTCTGTAAGGTAGGAGTCCACCGTGTCTGACCTTGAGCTTCTGTAAGGTAGGAGTCCACCGTGTCTGACCTTGAGCTTCTGTAAGGTAGGAGTCCACCGTGTGCTGACCTTGAGCTTCTGTAAGGTAGGAGTCCACCGTGTCTGACCTTGAGCTTCTGTAAGGTAGGAGTCCACCGTGTGCTGACCTTGAGCTTCTGTAAGGTAGGAGTCCACCGTGTCTGACCTTGAGCTTCTGTAAGGTAGGAGTCCACCGTGTCTGACCTTGAGCTTCTGTAAGGTAGGAGTCCACCGTGTCTGACCTTGAGCTTCTGTAAGGAAAGTGCACTTTCTGCAGCGTTTAACCCATTGCTGTCACACTACTGATGAAAAAGCCATCCTAGAACGGGTGATGATTTAACTACATGTGTGATGTGTAAACATATAACCAATGATTAAGTATATGTTTACTGTATTGTACATGTATATATTGTACATGTGTATATATATATATCTGTATATATCTGTATATATCTATAAGCTCAGACCAGTGCAAATCAAATCAAATTTATTTATAGGGCCCGACAACACACGTTAATGTCCCCATGGGCCGTACACGTCTTCTTTAAACAAGTCAAGAAGAAAACATAACAATAAGTCAAGAACAGAACAAGAACACCATAAGGTCCAAACATTTTTAGATGAATGCAAATAAATGAAAGAATGCAACACTCCCAGACATACCCCACGCGAAGGTAAGGAAAAACTCACTAAAACCTAACAATAGGGAAAAAAGCTCCACAGGCAGTGTGGAGGAGAGAAACCTTAGAAGGGCCATTCAAGGGGGGATCTCCCTTCTTAGATGTTGGTGATAGTAGTGTTGCAGACGGACAGTTGGTAAGCATGCACTCATGTGTGTAGTGAAACACAGATGAGTGCATGCAATAGCAACTGTACATTTTGAAAGATTAAAGATAGAGCTGATAGCGGATCTATTTGAGGCACAGGGGCGGCGCAAAGAGGGTCAAAAATTGCACAGTCATCATCATCATTTTATTTATCCGTACATGGAATCACCACAGTCCAACAGTACATATTCACATAATTCACAAAAAATACCATGGCCGAAAGGAACAGGAAGAAGAAAAAATCTTATATATACCTGCCATGACATTGATGTATGATGAGAGGAATCTTGGGGGGTTTCCACTGTGCGGTAATTCGTTTCAGTAAAACTGTTACTATTACTTTTTAAGTTACTACCCATTGGAGAGACAAGTTGAAAGGAGGAGTGTTTATCTTTGAGCCAATGACCAGACACAGTTGAAAGGAGGAGTGTGTATCTTTGCTGTGTATAAAAGGGGATACCCGGCTTGCTTTAGTGACTTTTTTTAGCTCCATTCCAGAGTTGAGCGGTGTACGGAACCTGGACATGTCAGTTTTGCAAAGAGTATTTCTCCCTAAGATGATACTCGTAGATGATATCTCTTTTCTGTTTTAGATTTGAAGAGCTGTGCTAGGCTCTTAGCTAAATCTTCAGTGATTTTTAAACCAGAGAGTTCTTATTGTTCTTCTTGAGAAAGATGTTGACTACTACTTTGATGAGTTTTTTTTTAAAGTCCTTGCTTTGTTTATTTTCCTGGATTGGATTTTTCCAAGACAGTATTATTGTAACTACTTTTTCTAATTAAACCAAACTTTGTTAAATACTTTTATCGAACTCGTGGACCGCGTTCCTTTGCCACTCTATCATGATCTTTCAAGACGCTGGCAATGCCCTGCTTTCATCTGAGGTGAACGGGAGGTAATTATGTCCTGGTAGCCTGAGTACAGATTCTATCCATTGCTGGTTACTGCTTCTAGCTGAAGTTGTATCAATGACTATTCAGTAGTTCTTACGTCCTGGTCTTATGGAAATGATTATTAATATTATTATGCTAATATTACACTATTATTAGTAGTACTACTTATTAAATAGTATTACTGTGAATATGACAATTCAATGAAAGGAGTTTTCCCCAAACAGACATTCTGTTTATTACAAACAATGAAGAGGTTAACAACTCTTATACGCTTATATTTCATATGAAATGGATAAAACTAACCAGCGACTATGAAATAAGCGTGATTAGGATTAGTAATTGGACAAGAGGCAGGGGAACTATGTGAGAATGCTATTCATCAACTACAGCTCGGCATTCAATACCATAGTCCCCTCCAAACTCATAGCCAAGCTCAGGGACCTGGGCTTGAACTATGACCTCTGCCAGTGGGTCTTGGACTTCCTGACGGGCAGACCCCAGGTGGTGAGAGCAGGCAACTGCACCTCCTCATCCATCACCCTCAACATAGGGGCCCCCCAGGGCTGTGTTCTGAGTCCCCTCCTCTACTCCCTGTACACACTAGTGTTGTCAAAAATATCGAAGTATCGATACATATCGATACTGAATATTTAAAACGGCTTCAATACTCATTTCCCGAAGTACCGATACTTTCTGCAGTATCGGTACCAGCTGGCCGGAGCATTTATTAACGTTACGCGTGTACTGGTGTAGGATGGGCTCCGGCTCCGCTCGACCGAACGTTGGCAACGGGGTAGTTGTGTCGAGTTCATGCGTGTACTGGTGTAGTGGGCTCGGCTTGACGTTACTCCGTTTCCATGAAGTAATAGGTGGCCAGCTAGCTAGCATTAAGCTAACGGAGGAACGACAGCTAACGTTAGCTAATAATAGTGTTGTTTACAAACTGAAGACAGGGCTGCGCTGCCCGGCTGTGAGGGGGAGGAGGAAGAGAGAGAGAGAGAGAGAGATTTCTCCGGAGCTATGCTATGCTATGTAACGTTAATAAATGCTCCGAGCATAGCCATAGCTCCGGAGAAATCTCTCTCTCTCTCTCTCTCTTCCTCCTCCCCCTCACAGCCGGGCAGCGCAGCCCTGTCTTCAGTTTGTAAACAACACTATTATTAGCTAACGTTAGCTGTCGTTCCTCCGTTAGCTTAATGCTAGCTAGCTGGCCACCTATTACTTCATGGAAACGGAGTAACGTCAAGCCGAGCCCACTACACCAGTACACGCATGAACTCGACACAACTACCCCGTTGCCAACGTTCGGTCGAGCGGAGCCCATCCTACACCAGTACACGCGTAACGTTAATAAATGCTCCGAGCATATCGCCGGAGAAATCTCTCTCTCTCTCTCTCTCTCTCTCTCTCTCTCTCTCTCTCTCTCTCTCTCTCTCTCTCTCTCTCTCTCGTCATAACTAGGAAGGTGCGCTCAGTAGACCAAAAATCTCCAGCAGCCACTCTCTCTTTCTCTCTCTCTCTCTCTCTCTCTCTCTCTCTGATCTAAAGATAAACAAAGGGTTTTAAAAGTGTATTTATCTTCTCGTATAGTACCAGAGAGAAGCTGAGGAGAATCAACCAGCAACTAAAGCAAAATTTGTTAAAAAAAAAAAAAAAATATATAATAAAAAAAAAAATCTTATATATTTTTTTTTTTTTTGGTATTGAAAGTATCGAAAGTATCGATACTTTTCAAGGTATCGTATCGAAGTCGAAATTCCAGTATTGTGACAACACTAGTACACACACAACTGTGTGGCACAGCGGAGCAACAACACAATCATCAAATTTGCTGACGACACAGTAGTGGTGGGCCTGATCTCTGCAAACGACGAGAGGGCCTACCTGGAAGAGGTCAAGGTCCTGGCGGGATGGTGCCAGGAGAACAGCCTCTCCCTGAACGTCAGCTAAACAAAGGAGATGATTGTGGACTTCAGGAGGTCGGGGGTCAAGGACTACAGCCCCCTCAGCATCGACGGGGCACCGGTTGAGAGAGTGAACAGTTTCAAGTACCTCGGAGCCCACATATCCGAGGACTTGACATGGACCACACACATTGACAGTGTTGTGAAAAAGGCACGACAACGCCTCTACTTCCTCAGGTGCCTAAGGAAGTTCCAAGTCAGTCAGAAGATCCTTAAGAACTTCTACTCATGTACAATAGAGAGCATACTGACTGGCAACATCACCTCCTGGTTTGGGAATAGCACTGCACAAGACCGAAGCAGACTACAAAGAGTGACACGTTCAGCCGAACGCACAATTGGAGGGGGGCTCCCCACCCTCCAGAACATTTACAACAAGCGGTGCAGGGGCAAGGCTAAGAGAATCATCAAGGACTCCAGCCACCCGAACAACTGCCTCTTTGAACTGCTGCGGTCAGGCAAGCGATACCGGAGTCTCAAGGCGAGCACAGAAAGACTCAGAAGAAGCTTCTATCCCCAGGCCATCAGGCTGCTCAACGAACAATAAACACTACACAACAACCATCAAATGCACACAGCACACACATCCACACGCACACACTCACTTTAAACAAACAAACACACTGCAGCACCCACTCTCCACACTTTAGATCATCTAAACACACTTTATATTTATTGATAAAGGATTTGCACTACAACTCGTACACCTTACTGTAAATTGTACCTAAATTGTACCTCATCCCATTTATGCTTTGCACTATATAGTATTGTATTAGTACACTGCATAGAATATTGTATATTATATGGTACCTCAGTTACGTCTATTCTGCATCGAACATTGTACATATGTCTATACTGAACACTGTGACCTCATTTTTTTACTTCTAATTTACATGCTATACTATGTTATTTCATACTTATCTTGTCTAGCACAGTCTCTGGAACGTAACAGTAAGAAGCATTTTGTATAAAAGTATTCTGTACTTCTGTATGACAACTATTAAAGAAACTTGAAACTTGAACTTGAAACTAATTGACTCGAGAACTTGGCGAGTTTAGCACCTCGCTGGGGGATATCGAGCGGCCACAGGGTTTTATCTCGAATCGGTGTTGAGATAGATAGAGACACCTGTAGCTCTTAACACCTACCTAACCCAACCCCCGTCAATGTACAGTAAATGTCCTAACCCAATAATACACGAGACCCTCTTCTTGGGACCAAGTAAGGTTTCGTCGATAATCCAATGTACAGTTACCCCCCACCCCGCCTACCCAACTTTCTCTGGTCTGACAATTGTGTGTATTGAGCTGTACTGTATTTTACCCATTCTGCAATCTGTTAATAAAATGTTCAATCAATCAATCAATCAATCAATCAACTCATGTTGTTTTATACTATTCTATGTCCGATTACTCATCACCCAGCCATATATGGCAGATTCCAGGGACACTTCACCGTAAAACAATGCAGATTTATTTTGCCCATGACGTCACGCATATCCCAAAGGCTCTAAACTGTTTGCGCCCATATCCATTTAGTTTGAGAGTTAAATGAGTTTGAATATGGCCGCCGGTGACGTCATCAGCTTGCGTCGTGTTAATTAGAGCAGCAAGTGACGTGGATGGAGAAAAGAAAATTAGATAAGGATTGCATTAGGGATTGCTATTTTTCATCTACATCTTTTCATCCGAGTTGTAATTAACACAACAAGCATCCGGTGTCCTCTAACGACATCACTGGTGGCCATATTCAAACTCATTAACTCTCAATAACTGTCAAAACTAAATTAATGTGTGCAAAACAGTTTAGAGCCTTGGGATATGTGTGAGATCATTATGCTAAATAAATTGGTGTCGTTTTTTCGACGAAGTGCCCCTTTAAGTTCATTGTAAGAATCGTATATGTGTATATTTAGATCGTATACAAATCTTTTAAGACTTTGCCATATGGAACTGAGTGCCTTCAGAATGTTTATGTCCCTTGCCTGTTTGAAATTGTGTGTGTGCGTGTGGGTGTGCGTGTGTGTGCGTGTGTGTGTGTGCGTGCGCATGCTTGCGTGCGTACCTTGTGTATCAGCCCAGCCTGGGTGCATCACAGAGAAGTGAATGACGGGGTGGCTTTTGGCCCATTGCTCCGTTAGCACCACCTGCTGTCTCTGATGGGGAATAACACAATAACATCATGGATTGTTCTCAGTTCATTATTACTCATCCACATGGTTCTATATTCTCAAGACGATCTCCCATCACCGTTGTCAGGGGCTTCTTTTGGCCTGTAGAGATCATTAGGGTGGTAACGGGTTGTGGCTTGTCTGGAGGGATAACAACACCACCCAGGGAGAAGGCCTTGGGGACCTTTCAGAGGTTCTAATGGAGGTCGTTGCTTTAGGCGAGGAAGGTACAAAATGCTTAACACTTTCTCATTTTAATTTAGGTGGCCAAAACGTTATGTAATGTCATCACAAGGTTATTGTTCACACTGCTGGCAAGTTCAGAATACAGCACATGCTTGATGTGACAGTAGCGCAGACAGTGAATTAGAACACGTACAGTATTTCATAATGTTTGTGCAAGTTATGGGGATCACAAGATTACTTTTGTGCACATTATGTTTGTTAGGATTCAAAAGGTCCAATAGAAGCCTGACCTGCGTGATCACATGGTTTTGTTTACAAAAGTGTGGTTCGTTTTTCAATTGGCAACGAATGAAACAATAAAACCAATAAAAACGGCAACAAAAGTAACCATTTCAATTTGGACCATTTCAAACAAACTTAGGTCTGAAAGTGCCATACATTTTTATTTGATCTTAAGTTAAGAGTTTGTCTACCGTTCGCTGCCAAAATGCAGGGGTGTAAAAAGTACCCAGAAATGATACGTGAAAGTTTATACAATGGCATGCAAATTTCTCGATTCTGATTGGCTGAAACAGTCAAGTTACATGTGGGTATTTGTAATAACAAAAAAAGGCAGATGCGACGTTTCGACCCTTCTGGTCTGAAGACCAGAAGGGTCGAAACGTCGCATCTGCCTTTTTTTGTCAAATAAAACACCTTGGAACTACGACTGAGTTGCGAGCCCTGCTTTATCTTATGTATTACTGTTTTTACAGTTTGGCTCAGCACCAACAAACGGAGGATGTGCGTTATTTATTTTTTCTGAATATTTGTAATAACCCCACGCTCTTGGTCCCGGGACCCGCCCACAACCGAATTACTATCACTCCGCCTTTGCGAGTTTTTAGAAGTGAAAGCAAGATGGCGGGCAATAAACGTTACGAATGGATATGTTGATAGGGTCATAAAGACTAAATCAAAAACGATTCTGTCACAGCGAATGTGTTAGTTTCTTACACAATGTTGGAGTATGTAATTAGTGGGTCATGAGTCATTGTGGAACAAAATAAAAATCGCGCAAATTGATTGATTGATTGATTAATTGCAAAAAAAAATCTTTTATTTTTTAACCTACTTTCTATAGAAGCAGCTGGGAGGTGCGCTGTTATGTTATCGTCATAGCTTCCGCTCTGCGCCTACTGGAATATATCCCTATATTAGTCTATATACTGAATACATTCTCCACATGCACCTCCACATGCACCTATACACACCCATCCGTCTGTATTACGCTCTCTTCTCCTACCTTATTCTGATAAGACCTACCTCTTCTCTTGGGGGCAGCGGTGGCCTAAAGGTTAGAGAAGCGGGTTTGTGACCGGAATGGTCGCTGGTTCGATCCCCCGGACCAGCAGGAAAAATCTGGGCTGGGGAAGTGAATTAATAACTCTCCCATACCCTTAACACCAACTGCTGAAGTGCCCTTGAGCAAGGCACTTAACCCCCAACTTCTCCAGACAGTGGAGTTGCTCAGTGTCCAATGGTGTCAGACTGTGGTTGTACTAGGCAGCTCCCAGGTGTGAATGGAACTGTGTGAATGTGAAGCAGGGCGTAGCTGAAAAAGAGCATCCGTGCTCAGCAAACCTACTCTGGGTAAATAAAGGTTAAATACATTTTTCTTTTTTAAATATAAAAATTCTCTCTGATCACGTGCATTACGCTCTCTTACCTTATTCTGAGCGTAGACCATGGTGCCGTCGAAGTAGCCCCTTTTAGACTGGAGGTCGTTGGTCCTCAGGCTCTGGACCAGCATGCCCCCAGAGGAGACGGTGATCTGACCGGCGGGGAGGAGAGAGGACCAGTTATATTTCATATGGCTTTACGCTCTGCTCTATTGGAACTATCCATTTAATCATATGCTATCATGGAAACTTTCAACCACTTGCACGCACCTACACCTGCCTGGCCACGCCCACATCCGCTCACATATAAGTGGGGCCATGGCCATACTACCAGCTCCTTCCCTACTTTCACCACCTGGAAGTACGTGCAGGGCACCTCTTCAGATCAAGTGATGAAGTAGTTAGTTAGTTATAGGAGCTGTGTTGGCATTGTCTTTTGTTTTTCCCTCTCTCACTAATTTACGGGAGAAAGAAAGAATAATGTCGTCACCACCGGAGAGTCTAGATTATTCTGACCTCCACCGGCGCTTCACATTCGGGCTTCCTCTGGGCGTAGTGGGGCTTTCCTGCTCCATGTTTGTGGCAGGCGGGTGAGCCTCAGCGGCCCCCGGAGGGGAGTGCGCGTCGCTGGGCAGTTCCCCCGACAGCGTTGCTCTCCGGCTGTGCAGCTGGATACTATTGCCGCGGGAGGCAGTCGGCTGGTCCGACGGCCTCTCTGGTGGGTGGTGTCTTGCGGCGTGGGCTCTCCGCCTCTGCTCGCTCACGTCAATTGGCGGTGAGAGGCGGGGCCGGACGGTCTAAACGGATGTGTCAGTTGTGCGGGGTCGACTGCTCAGGCATACGGCCCAGCAGAACAGCCGGCTCCAGGCGAGGAATCCTCCGTTACCTCTCCATTGCGAACAGCTACAGTAGCTAGCCGTTAGCTTGTAGCTAGCCGTTAGCCTGTAGCATCCGATGGACAATTAGGATTACATGGAGGGGGCGGGGAGTTCTAGTTCTAGTTTGACGCCCCACGAAGACAGAGCTCTCTCCCCTCAGGCAGAGTGTGCTTTGTTTTCCTGGGAGCCCCGTACTCCGAGTCTGGGTTCAAGTCCCACCAACGAGATCGGATGCCCTACTGCCATCCGCACTGGACGTTGGCTCCCGCGGCGGGAGTTGAGCCTCCCGCCGCGAGGGATGCGAGCGTGACGGAGGAAAATACGCAAGGGAGTTGCGTGTTTTTTGTCCCCGAGCTTAGGGCGGCAGCGGCCCGTACAAACGGGGCTCAGCTGCCGACGCCACTGTATCTCTGGCAACGCCGTCCTGTGAGGGAGGCGAGCGCTGTCTGCCCTTTCTTTGGGCTAGGCAGTTGGCTATCTGGAGTGACCAGGCCTGCACTCCGCCTTATGCAGCTTCATTAGCTAGCCGTTAGCTTGTAGCTAGCCGTTAGCCTGTAGCTAGCAGTTAGCCTGTGGCTAACCGTTAGCGATAGCCGCGGGGAGATAGCGGGCCCTGGACACTCTGATGCGGCGTCATCTCTGGCGGAAGATGTCGTCAGCCTGCACCACGGCCGGCCGCAGGATATGGGCGAAATGCCACTACTGGCCCCGCCTGCAAGAGGCCTCGTCAACGGGGAGACCACCATTGTTGCTGCCAGTCGTCCTGCGACCCGGGGGTACAGGTAGGACACATTACCCCCATTACTGCCTTTTTTATTGCGTCGTATCAGGGGTGAGGTGGTTGAGGGGGGTGGACAAATAACCCCCCCCCCCCCGGATATAGTTATATCCTTTACGAAACTGATTGGCCGAGAGGTTGTGCCTTTCTACCTATCAGTCGCCCTGACGAAGGTGTTCTCTCTCTCATCACAGGGAGGGGGGGGGGGGGATTTCCATGTCTCCCACACCAAATTAGGATAGTGGGACACAGGATTTCCCCGGCCATTGAAGACGTCACAGATGCGTTTTCTTATTGGCCAAGAGACATGTCCGTGAGTTACAGGGCCTGTGCTACAGACCTCTGTCATTGTAAAGGATTGATTGATTGAAAATGTTATTAACAGATTGCAGAATGGGGGTGGCGGGGTGGGGGTAACTGTATATTGGATTATCGACGAAACCTTACTTGGTTCCAAGAAGATAGATAGATGATGCGATGCAGTCGAGACTGTTGGTCCTTCTGCTCTGCTCTCTAACAGTAGTGTATATTGGGCCGTTTTGTCTACTTGGTCCAATCTGTTACATGAACCTTTTTCAATTGTTTCACTCACGTTGAGGTTTCTCTGGGAAAACCGCTGTCTTCCCCTCTTACATAAAGAGCAGAATTGACACGGTTTTTATTCCCAGGCTCGTCGTATAAGAGCCTGTGTCTGTGTCTCTAGTAACGGCTTCCTGCTGCTCATCCCAGACAGCGAAGGGAAATTGTGGGGCTTTTTCTTGTTAGAAATTCGCCGTCAATGTTCTCGGGTTCTTTACGAGTATACACGCTGTTTCATAAATCAGCGTTTGGTCTTACGAGACCGATCAGCGCTGGCCCAGGGTGTTTTTCAATGATTGAATCCGCTTTTTGGGACCGGCGCGCCTTGGTTGCCCAACATCATAAAAATGGCGTTTTTTATGCGGCCGACTGGGAAGGAGATTTGTATCTCTACCGAGCACCAGTGCACTAGGTTAGACTCGAGGACTCGCGTACATCTCCACGGGGAGATGACGGAGTAGATCAAACATTGGCAGGGGGGTTTCACGCCCGTTAGTTGGGCCACCGGGAGCGGTGCGTTCGCGTACTGACCGTCTTGGTGGCGCCCCCTGTGATGTTTTGGATCGACACGCGTACCTACCCCACTCTTAGGACTGGGGGCGGCGGCGTGACAAGGGCACGGGACTTGTCCTGGTCGCGCCGGACCGGATCAGTTTAACCCGTTGTCCGCCGGGGCACAGACAAGTTCTGGTACCCGAAGGACCCTGAGCTTTTCCGGGGGGGGAAATGCCAGGGCGGGCCGGACGTCACAGGGGTTGATGTCATGAATGTGTGTGTCATATAGATGCCACTACGAGTTGCCCTTAACAGTGGTGTGCATTGGTCCATACTATGTTGTACCTTTTTGCACAATGTTAGGTGGGTTGGTCCTTCTCCATTCGTTTCACCCCTCCCTCCCTGCTAAACCGGGGATGGGAGGGGGCTGTCGGGGAGGCTGCTTCTGTCAACTCCTCTATGCATCCCTGTGTAGGTCCCGGTCCTCCAGGCCCAGGTCGGGCCTTCCCCTCGTTGACCTGTTGGCCTGGGTTAACCCTTTTTAAACCTGAAACGCCTTGAACTGCATTGTATAGCCTGTGTATACGCGCAGTTATGTTTCCGGGGTTTCTTAATGGGTTAAGGGAGCAACCATTTTATGTTAATAAACATAGGGGGGTGGTTGTCTCCCCGGTGTGTTGGTAGCAGAGTCGACTCTCCGGTTGAGCCCGGGTCTGACCCCGGCTGCCCGAGAGTATGCCCCTGCATGTTTCGTGACGTCTGCCAATTGTGTCAAACTCTTTCTCTGAACCTCGACCCGCGGGATTAATAAATTGGCAGGGTCTGGGTTCGTGGTGGAATCTGTTCGCTGGCGGAGTTGGCTAACTCCGACTCCGCGAGGTTCGTGACCCCATGAGATTGTGACATGGTGCACGGCATACCGAACACCCTTTCCGCCAGGATACTGTTCTTACAGTTAGCCCCTTAGGCGCCTGTCTAGTCCGCAGTGCTCCGGGCGCAGGTCGAGTTCTGCTCTTGTTAAGACCTGTCGACCTGGATTGAAGGTTGTCTCCCCGGTGCGCCAGCTGGCCCCACGACATTGTGGGGGGGAAGCCTCCTTGGAGCGCTTCGGAGCGGTGTGCCAGGTGGAGAAGGGCCTTCACCTATTGTAGGCCCTGTCCGATACGCTGGCGATGTGGGGTGTGGTGTCACCAGTGACCGTCTGGTGGGGTCTCGATGCCGCGGCCTTGTTGACCTCGCCAGGCCCCTTTTTTCGGGGGGTCCTGGCCCCCGGGATGTGGCCTGGGGCTGGGGCCTCCTCCGCGCCCCACTGCTACGGCCTTGCCACGGGGTCGGGGTTTGACCCCGACCCGCGATGTTGGGGGCTGTGACGTGGGTTTTTTGCTTCACGTATGTTCCCTGGTGGCGTGCGGGATGCGCGACCGAGTAGTCGCAGGCCCTTCTAAACAAAGGTAAGTCCCACGGTCTGCTCACCCTGTGCGTTTGAGGTACTGTTCCCTCTTCGCACAGGCGTTTGAGGTACTGTCTCCCTCCCGTCCCTCACTAGGGCGGGCGGGGGGGGCCCAGACCCTCGCCGGATTCTGATGGTTGTAGGGGACCTCAGCAGGTACATCTGTCGGGCTCTCCGCTCTGCTCCGCTCTTGTGTTCCAATAGAGCAGAGCGTAAAGCCATATGAAATATAACAAAGGTTATCCTATAACCCTAGTTATATGAATATGGCGAGCGCTCTGCTCTGACTCACTGAGGACCCCGTGTGTCTTCCGTTTCAGCGGTGAAAGACTGGTGAAGGAGCTGGTAGTATGGCCATGGCCCCGCTTATATGTGAGCGGATGTGGGCGTGGCCAGGCAGGTGTAGGTGCGTGCAAGTGGTTGAAAGTTTTCATGATAGCATATGATTAAAGGGACAGTTTCAATAGAGCAGAGCGCTCGCCATATTCATATAACTAGGGTTATAGGATAACCTTCGTTCAGAGTGGACAAGAGCCTGCTTTGTGCTCTCCTCATGATGCAGATAAGCTCTGTGTGTGTGTGTGTGTGTGTGTGTGTGTGTGTGTGTGTGTGTGTGTGTGTGTGTGTGTGTGTGTGTGTGTGTGTGTGTGTGTGTGTGTGTGTGTGTGTGTGTGTGTGTGTGTGTGTGTGTGTGTGTGTGTGTGTGTGTGTGTGTGTGTGTGTGTGTGTGTGTGTGTGTGTGTGTGTGTGTGTGTGTGTGTGTGTGTGTGTGTGTGTGTGTGTGTGTGTGTGTGTGAGAGAGAGAACACAAGAGAGTTTGTGTTTGTTTGTTTGTGTGTGTGTGTGTGTGTGTGTGTGTGTGTGTGTGTGTGTGTGTGTGTGTGTGTGTGTGTGTGTGTGTGTGTGTGTGTGTGTGTGTGTGTGTGTGTGTGTGTGTGTGTGTGTGTGTGTGTGTGTGTGTGTGTGTGTGTACCCACCACCCTCGGGTCCCGGCTCCTCTGCAGAAGTGGTATGAGGCTCTGGGTGAGGACGTACACTCCTGGGGGGGGGGGGGGGGGGGGACGGAGGATGACTGTTAGTAGTTAGTCCTCCCACAAAGTTCAAAGTTCACCTGCTCGAATCCGCACGAATCACGTCGACCGATAAGACTTTTTAAAACTTAACAACATAAACGTTCTAAAATGGCCCCCGTTTATTCCCTGTCGCAGTGTTGCTGAATATCAGCAGCCGACGGGAAATACACCCGAGCCCAGGCTGTCGCCCTAGCAACGGAATTGACCTTTGACCCATCTCAAACCCTGCCCTCTTAACCCTGCCATCTCAAACCCTGCCCTCTTAACCCTGCCATCTCGAACCCTGCCCTCTTAACCCTGCCCTGCCATCTCGAACCCTGCCCTCTTAACCCTGCCATCTCAAACCCGAAAAGAGGGCAGGGTTTGAGATGGCAGGGTTAAGAGGGCAGGGTTCGAGCTGGCAGGGTTAAGAGGGCAGGGTTAAGAGGGCAGGGTTTGAGATGGCAGGGTTAGAGGGCAGGGTTAAGAGGGCAGGGTTTGAGATGGCAGGGTTAAGAGGGCAGGGTTTGAGATGGCAGGGTTAAGAGGGCAGGGTTCGAGATGGCAGGGTTAAGAGGGCAGGGTTCGAGATGGCAGGGTTAAGAGGGCAGGGTTTGAGATGGCAGGGTTAAGAGGGCAGGGTTAAGATGGCAGGGTTAAGAGGGCAGGGTTAAGAGGGCAGGGTTAAGAGGGCAGGGTTAGAGGGCAGGGTTAAGAGGGCAGGGTTCGAGATGGCAGGTTAAGAGGGCAGGGTTTGAGATGGCAGGGTTAAGAGGGCAGGGTTCGAGATGGCAGGGTTAAGAGGGCAGGGTTCGAGATGGCAGGGGTTAAGAGGGCAGGGTTCGAGATGGCAGGGTTAAGAGGGCAGGGTTCGAGATGGCAGGGTTAAGAGGGCAGGGTTTGAGATGGCAGGGTTAAGAGGGCAGGGTTCGAGATGGCAGGGTTAAGAGGGAGGGTTCGAGATGGCAGGGTTAAGAGGGCAGGGTTCGAGATGGCAGGGTTAAGAGGGCAGGGTTAAGAGGGCAGGGTTAAAGAGGGCAGGGTTAAGAGGGGCAGGGTTCGAGATGGCAGGGTTAAGAGGGCAGGGTTTGAGATGGCAGGGTTAAGAGGGCAGGGTTCGAGATGGCAGGGTTAAGAGGGCAGGGTTCGAGATGGCAGGGTTAAGAGGGCAGGGTTCGAGATGGCAGGTTAAGAGGGCAGGGTTCGAGATGGCAGGGTTAAGAGGGCAGGGTTTGAGATGGCAGGGTTAAGAGGGCAGGGTTCGAGATGGCAGGGTTAAGAGGGCAGGGTTAAGAGGGCAGGGTTAAGAGGGCAGGGTTCGAGATGGCAGGGCAGGGTTAAGAGGGCAGGGTTCGAGATGGCAGGGTTAAGAGGGCAGGGTTAAGAGGGCAGGGTTAAGAGGGCAGGGTTAAGAGGGCAGGGTTAAGAGGGCAGGGTTCGAGATGGCAGGGCAGGGTTAAGAGGGCAGGGTTAAGAGGGCAGGGTTAAGAGGGCAGGGTTCGAGAGGGCAGGGTTAAGAGGGCAGGGTTAAGAGGGCAGGGTTAAGAGGGCAGGGTTAAGAGGGCAGGGTTAAGAGGGCAGGGTTAAGAGGGCAGGGTTAAGAGGGCAGGGTTCGAGATGGCAGGGCAGGGTTAAGAGGGCAGGGTTAAGAGGGCAGGGGTTAAGAGGGCAGGGTTTGAGATGGCAGGGTTAAGAGGGCAGGGTTCGAGATGGCAGGGTAAGAGGGCAGGGTTAAGAGGGCAGGGTTTGAGATGGCAGGGTTAAGAGGGCAGGGTTCGAGATGGCAGGGTTAAGAGGGCAGGGTTAAGAGGGCAGGGTTAAGAGGGCAGGGTTAAGAGGGCAGGGTTAAGAGGGCAGGGTTCGAGATGGCAGGGTTAAGAGGGCAGGGTTAAGAGGGCAGGGTTAAGAGGGCAGGGTTCGAGATGGCAGGGTTAAGAGGGCAGGGTTAAGATGGCAGGGTTAAGAGGGCAGGGTTAAGAGGGCAGGGTTAGAGATGGCAGGGTTAAGAGGGCAGGGTTTGAGATGGCAGGGCAGGGTTAAGAGGGCAGGGTTCGAGATGGCAGGGTTAAGAGGGCAGGGTTCGAGATGGCAGGGCAGGGTTAAGAGGGCAGGGTTCGAGATGGCAGGGTTAAGAGGGAGGGTTCGAGATGGCAGGGTTAAGAGGGCAGGGTTCGAGATGGCAGGGTTAAGAGGGCAGGGTTAAGAGGGCAGGGTTAAGAGGGCAGGGTTCGAGATGGCAGGGTTAAGAGGGCAGGGTTAAGAGGGCAGGGTTCGAGATGGCAGGGTTAAGAGGGCAGGGTTCGAGATGAGTCAATGCCACTGAAAGTGTTGAAGACTCACCGAGTGTGTTGGTGGCAAAGTTCTTCTCCAGCCCCTCAGCGTTCGTCTCTCTCTTATTGATCACACACCCAGCGTTATTGATCTGTCACACAATCAACAACAAAACAACAAGAAGAGCCTCACATTTGGTTAATAGTCGGGATGTCCGATATTGGCATTCAAATGTAATATCGGAAATGATCGGTATCGGTTTTCAAAAAAGAAAAGAAAAATATTTTAAAAAGAAATTTTTTACATTTATTTAACCTTTATTTACCCAAGCAAGCAAGTATGAACAAATTCTTATTTTATTTATTGTCAAAAGTATGCATAATGTTGTGTTAATTCCACGACAATAGAAAAAGATTTTGGGGGGGGAAACCTTGTATATATCGTATCGGTTGATATCGGATATCGGTAAAAAAGCCAATATCGAACATCCCTAGTTAACTCATTGGACGCCAGTCACAATGATAGTCGGGTTAACTCGCCATCGCTTGAGCGGCAATCACGAGTATAGTTGGGTTTTAATCGTTATTTCTTTTATTAGCGATATCCATTCATTTTCATCCATCCAGCCTGATGTTATCGTTGGGAATGGGTCTCAGCTCGCAAAAGGGAAAATACCGCCCCCTACGCCTTCCGGCTGGTATTGCACTCCACTGGGAATGGTATCGTTTTTTTCTGGGACGATCCAAGCCGTGCGGGCGTGGTTTAAATAATCAGGCGAGGTAACCTGATTTCAACGATAGATCTGCGAGGCTGCCACCCCCCCCCCCCCCCCCCACTCATATGCAATGCTGTTGAACGTGGCACGGACCTCCGCGCCCAGTACTTCAAATGGCGATCAGAAAATTGGATTATTTCTTTTGCATTACATCAGATACAAGGTAAGAACATTATATATAAATTTGATCGTTGATCTGATATGTATTTCTACCCCGATCGACGCTGTATCTGTGTGTGTATGTGTGGCTGTTTTCCGTTGGGTGCAGGAGGTGGGGGGGGGGGGGGGGGACGCATTTCATGTATGCACAAGGAAGGACAATAATGATGATCTAGCGTTGATTTCAGGAAGATTCGATAATCAGCCGAAAAATTACAACGTGTTTTGTGTATTCCACTAAAGGGCTATTATCGCGTCTTCCTCTGGAACGACTAGAAATCACCAAAACTATACTCGTATTCAAAACGGTATAAAACGGAAATGTACTGATGAAAAAAAAATCCGGTTTGTACATGTTGACTGCAAGCAACTCACTGATAATCGACGAGTTTATTAGACCCATAGCCATAATTTAAGATATATTTTAAGCACTCACAAATCTCCCAGTCCTCCCATTGATTAATGGGAGTGGCGCTCTAGCACCCTCTCTGGCACTTAAGCGATGGCG